>NC_136870.1:29106494-29202615 GCF_951799975.1 Gobius niger | reverse complement strand
CTAAACCAGGACTAAAGAGGGACTAAACCAGGACTAAACCAGGACTAAACCAGGTCTAAACCAGGACTAAACCAGGACTAAACCAGGACTAAACCAGGACTAAACCAGGACTAAACCAGGACTAAACCAGGACTAAACCAGGACTAAACCAGGACTAAACCAGGGCTAAACCAGGTCTAAAGCAGGACTAAACCAGGTCTAAACCAGGTCTAAACCAGGACTAAACCAGGTCTAAACCAGGACTAAACCAGGACTAAACCAGGTCTAAACCAGGTCTAAACAGGACTAAACCAGGTCTAAACCAGGACTAAACCAGGACTAAACCAGGTCTAAACCAGGTCTAAACCAGGACTAAACCAGGTCTAAACCAGGACTAAACCAGGACTAAACCGGACTAAACCAGGTCTAAACCAGGTCTAAACCAGGACTAAACCAGGTCTAAACCAGGACTAAAACCAGGTCTAAACCAGGTCTAAACCAGGACTAAACCAGGACTAAACCAGGGACTAAACCAGGTCTAAACCAGACTAAACCAGGACTAAACCAGGACTAAACCAGGACTAAACCAGGTCTAAACCAGGACTAAACCAGGACTAAACCAGGACTAAACCAGGACTAAACCAGGACTAAACCAGGTCTAAACCAGGTCTAAACCAGGACTAAACCAGGACTAAACCAGGACTAAACCAGGTCTAAACCAGGTCTAAACCAGGACTAAACCAGGTCTAAACCAGGACTAAACCAGGACTAAACAGGTCTAAACCAGGTCTAAACCAGGACTAAACCAGGTCTAAACCAGGACTAAACCAGGACTAAACCAGGTCTAAACCAGGACTAAACCAGGACCTAAACCAGGACTAAACCAGGTCTAAACCGGGACTAAACCGGGACTAAACCAGGACTAAACCAGGACTAAACCAGGACTAAACCAGGTCTAAACCAGGACTAAACCAGGACTAAACCAGGACTAAACCAGGTCTAAACCAGGTCTAAACCAGGACTAAACCAGGTCTAAACCAGGACTAAACCAGGTCTAAACCAGGTCTAAACCAGGACTAAACCAGGACTAAACCAGGACTAAACCAGGTCTAAACCAGGACTAAACCAGGACTAAACCAGGGACTAAACCAGGACTAAACCAGGTCTAAACCAGGACTAAACCAGGACTAAACCAGGACTAAACCAGGACTAAACCAGGACTAAACCAGGTCTAAACCAGGACTAAACCGGGGTCTAAACCAGGTCTAAACCAGGACTAAACCAGGACTAAACCAGGACTAAACCAGGTCTAAACCAGGTCTAAACCAGGACTAAACCAGGTCTAAACCAGGACTAAACCAGGACTAAACCAGGTCTAAACCAGGTCTAAACCAGGACTAAACCAGGTCTAAACCAGGACTAAACCAGGACTAAACCAGGACTAAACCAGGTCTAAACCAGGTCTAAACCAGGACTAAACCAGGTCTAAACCAGGACTAAACCAGGGTCTAAACCAGGTCTAAACCAGGACTAAACCAGGACTAAACCAGGACTAAACCAGGTCTAAACCAGACTAAACCAGGGCTAAAGCAGGACTAAACCAGGACTAAACCAGGACTAAACCAGGACTAAACCAGGACTAAACCAGGACTAAAGCAGGACTAAACCAGGACTAAACCAGGACTAAACCAGGACTAAAGCAGGACTAAACCAGGACTAAACCAGGTCTAAAGCAGGACTAAACCAGGACTAAACCAGGACTAAACCAGGTCTAAACCAGGAACTAAACCAGGTCTAAACCAGGTCTAAACCAGGACTAAACCAGGACTAAACCAGGACTAAACCAGGTCTAAACCAGGTCTAAACCAGGACTAAACCAGGACTAAACCAGGACTAAACCAGGTCTAAACCAGGACTAAACCAGGTCTAAACCAGGACTAAACCAGACTAAACCAGGTCTAAACCAGGACTAAACCAGGACTAAACCAGGACTAAACCAGGACTAAACCAGGACTAAACCAGGTCTAAACCAGGTCTAAACCAGGACTAAACCAGGACTAAACCAGGTCTAAACCAGGTCTAAACCAGGTCTAAACCAGGACTAAACCAGGACTAAACAGGACTAAACCAGGACTAACCAGGACTAAACAGGACTAAACCAGGACTAAACCAGGACTAAACCAGGACTAAACCAGACTAAACCAGGTCTAAACCAGGACTAAACCAGGACTAAACCAGAGTAAACCAGGACTAAACCAGGACTAAACCAGGACTAAACCAGGACTAAACCAGGACTAAACCAGGACTAAACCAGTGACTAAACCAGGACTAAACCAGGACTAAACCAGGTCTAAACCAGGTCTAAACCAGGGACTAAACCAGGACTAAACCAGGACTAAACCAGGACTAAACCAGGACTAAACCAGGACTAAACCAGGACTAAACCAGGACTAAACCAGGACTAAACCAGGTCTAAACCAGGACTAAACCAGGACTAAACCAGGACTAAACCAGGACTAAACCAGGACTAAACCAGGACTAAACCAGGACTAAACCAGGACTAAACCAGGACTAAACCAGGTCTAAACCAGGTCTAAACCAGGACTAAACCAGGACTAAACCAGGACTAAACCAGACTAAACCAGGACTAAACCAGGACTAAACCAGGACTAAACCAGGACTAAACCAGGACTAAACCAGGACTAAACCAGGACTAAACCTGGACTAAACCAGGACTAAACCAGGTCTAAACCAGGACTAAACCAGGACTAAACCAGGTCTAAACCAGGACTAAACCGGGACTAAACCGGGACTAAACCGGGACTAAACCGGGACTAAACCGGGACTAAACCGGGTCTAAACCAGGACTAAACCAGGTCTAAACCAGGACTAAACCAGGACTAAACCAGGACTAAACCAGGTCTAAACCAGGACTAAACCAGGACTAAACCAGGTCTAAACCAGGACTAAACCAGGTCTAAACCAGGTCTAAACCAGGACTAAACCAGGTCTAAACCAGGACTAAACCAGGACTAAACCAGGTCTAAACCAGGACTAAACCAGGACTAAACCAGGACTAAACCAGGACTAAACCAGGACTAAACCAGGTCTAAACCAGGACTAAACCGGGACTAAACCGGGACTAAACCGGGTCTAAACCAGGACTAAACAGGTCTAAACCAGGACTAAACCAGGACTAAACCAGGTCTAAAACCAGGACTAAACCAGGTCTAAACCAGGACTAAACCAGGACTAACCAGGACTAAACCAGGACTAAACCAGGACTAAACCAGGACTAAACCAGGTCTAAACCAGGTCTAAACCAGGTCCAGCCTCTGTCATTACCGACTCTTTGTCATAAACTTTTCTCTGATCTATAAAAAGCTTAAAGAGTAAAAGGATCTTTCTGGATCAGGAGCCAAACCCCAAAGTCTGGCACATCGGCCCCGAAAAGGCGACAGAGGGCTGATGTTCCAGCAGGTCCAGGTCTGAGATGTTCCAGCAGGTCCATGTCTGAGATGTTCCAGCAGGTCCATGTCTGAGATGTTCCAGCAGGTCCATGTCTGAGATGTTCCAGCAGGTCCATTCTGAGATGTTCCAGGTCTGAGATGTTCCAGGTCTGAGATGTTTATGTGTTTGTATGAGAAGCTTTATCAGAGTCTCAGCTGTTGAATGATCCCCCCATGTCCAAAAGTCCCCTTTGACACTGGTCCATATTTTGGTTCAGGCCATTTCCAGCCATTAGATCCTGATTCACACCAGTGTATTTGGTATCATTGTAAAGAAGACATTTTCATGTTTCATTTGAGCCCAAATTGTACGACTCTGTGACTATCACCGTGGTAACCAAAGCTCCTCAAACACAAACCTGAGGACGTTTTTTCACCATTTCACTTAAACAGTTTTACTATGTTTAACGCTGTTTCTTCAAAGAACATCACAGAGACACATGTTTGATACTGAGAAACTCTCTAGACTCTGTGAAGCCGGCCCTGCTGTGGTTCCAGTCTGTTCTCAGTCGTAACTCCCCCCCCCCCCCCCCCTCTCTTACACCACTGCTCCCTCTCCCCTTCCCGGTCGCAGAGTCTGGTTGGAAGAAAACACGACATTGCCTTTGGTCACGAGTCGCCCAGTGTCGACTGATGCAGGAAAAGCACCTGTCGGACCAGCTGCAGTTTGTGCGTCTTCTTGGACATAAAGGTGGATTCAGGAGTGACTGAACGTCCAGCTGTCCCCTCACCTCCAGACACCCCGGGCCATGTGGGACCTTCTGTGCAGAGTTTGCATGTTCTTCTCTTCGTTTCATGTCCCCTGAGTTTGTTTTCTGTAGATTCCAGCTCAGTGCGGTCGAACACCTCAGTACTTCCACGAGCCTCCTCATTGGCCCCTACACTTTGGCCCCGCCTCCTCCACATGTGCGGCTCAGTCTGTTTAAAACCACATTAAAAACTGCTCTTTTGCTTTGGCCTTCGGCTCCGTGTGGACCAGACTTTATCTGACCTGTGTTTAAGTTTATTGTGTTTATTGTACATATTGTTCCAGTTCTTGTCCAGCACTTTGGTTGTTTTTAAATTAGCTTTATAAATAACATTGACATTGACATTGACTTCTAACCTGGCTTTTTAGCGATAGTTCTCCTCCTTTTGTCTTTGTGCTCAGGGCCATTCGACGGCACAGCTCTCTAAAGGCAAAAGATAACGGTGTCTGCGATGTTTTATCAGAAATGTTATTCATTTACCAAATACAAATGTAAAGGATGTGGTTTCAGTGAGTGCAGAGGCTACAGAATAAGGATATGTTTTACAATTCAGGACACAGTTTATATTATTATATTATGATTATAGTTTATATTATACAGAACAATTATCATTTGTATAAATGTATTTTCCAGTTGCTTTGGCCTGTCCTGGACAGAAAGTCTCTGTTCCAACCTTGAATGGCAGATATACTGTGGCTCATTTCAATGGGAGAGGCTCATGTGAGCTGGACATTCTTTTACTTCATGTCTCACTGTGAGGCCTTAAGCTGAGAAAGTTCTGACATGTTGTACATTTCCTGAATCCTAAGAGTCTAGAGAGTTTCTCAGTATCAAACATTTGTCTCTGTGATGTTCCCTGAAGAAACAGCGTTAAACATAGTAAAACTGTTTTTGTGAAAATGGTGAAAAAACGTCCTCAGGTTTGAGTTTGAGGAGCTTTGGTTACCACGGTAACAGTCACAGAGTCGTACATTTGGGCTCAAATGAAACATGAAAATGTCTTCTTTACAATGACACCAAATACAATGGTGTAAATCAGGATCTAATGGGCTGGAAATGGCCTGAACCAAAATATGGACCAGTGTCAAAAGTGACTTTTTGGACATGGGGGGATCATTTCAACAGCTGAAACTCTGATAAAACTGTGACTCTGTATCGTCCAAACACTTCACCCTCAGACATGGACCTGAAACATCTCAGACCTGGACCTGAAACATCTCAGACATGGACCTGAAACATCTCAGACCTGGACCTGAAACATCTCAGACCTGGACCTGGAACATCTCAGACATGGACCTGCTGGAACATCACCCACAGCCTTTCCACCTTTTCTGTGCGATATTCGGTCTGGCCCATAAAAGGGAAAAGAGTTCAGTTTGAATCAGAGGCACTGATGACGTCACTGATCTCACTTTGATGCTTTGTTTGAGGCTTTCAGATTTGGGTAAAGCTGACCTGGAGGTGTTATACTCTTAAAGAGGGGGTGTCACAGCACCAGTCTATATCTCACTACAATGATGACAAACCTTCTGCTGGTCTGTAAATGCAGTAAATTAGAATAACTGCCTTGTATAAAATGTCTCTCTCAAAATGGCTGTAGTGAATGTCTTGAAATAGGCGTCTGTCTCTTTAAGAACCTCTGAGCCTTTAGACACGCCCCCTCCACACGCTGTCTGTGGCATCAGTGGGGAGGGGGTTCTGCTGAGGAGCAGTGGTCGGTTACTCGGCTGGTGACCAAAGCTCGGAGGCGTCTCCAGGAGGTGGGGGCGTTCCTAGGAGGACTCAGGCAAACCTATCCCTAAAATGGCCGCCATCAGAGTTTTTACAGATTACTCAGAAATACGTGAATGTGCCAAGGCAACACTTCAGCCATGTTTTTAATGAGGGAGTGACAGAATAACAGGATGGAAAGCTTGAATAACACCCCCCCCCCCTTTAAGCTGTTTCTGCTGAAGCTTCAGATGAACTGAGTCTAAACCGAAAACACACGTTCCAGGTTTAGAAACAGGAAGTGCTCGGCTCAAACAGGAAGTGAGCGGAGGGTTCTTTGAAAACAAACTTAGAAACACATGTCCGGGACGTCATCTGCAGACCCGCGTTCACCACAGCCCAGCCATTTGGATCAGAGTGAGGATCACAGCTTGCTTGTTTGTTTGTTTGTTTGTTTGTTTGTTTGTTTGTGTAGTTTAACAGTCTCCAGAGTTTCACAATCGTACAGTGAATGAAGTTCAAAGGGAGTCGACCTCTTGTTCCTGATGCTACAGTTAAACATTACTTTTACATTTACTTTAAATAAACAAAGTACAGTCCTGTCTGAGTATTATATATCAGTGTCAGAACACAAATATACACCTGTATGTATTTGTGAGTTAAGTTTGATCTACTGTTGTTACAAGTGTCAACATACAATAACAGACTTTTGCAGCACCGGCAAACACGGAGGTTTTACCATTTCATATCATTAGCACAGATGCTAATAAACAATAGTAATAAAGTGATTAGTTATTGTTATTTATCATAACGATTTTCATTCTTGTCATTATCAGTGAACGTCTGATTTCACATTATCGTCATATCAGACTTTATAATCTGCCATAGACACAGACGCATCTCGTCATAGAAGGGGGCGTGGCTTCACCGAGGGGGGAAATAGAATCTTTAGAGAAACACACTTTTCCCTCTTTTTATCCATTTTCTGGTGGAATATGAACTTATTTATCACATAAATAAAGTCAAGTGTAAATCGGGCCCATATGGATATTTACTCACAGCAGATTGTTCAGTAGAAGTGAAAAAACGCCAGTTGTAGCTAGCGCTAGCTAACCGTTAGCATTAGCCCAGCGTCCATTTTTTATGTATTTATGGGCAGTTGAACCACTTTGCTCCTCCCCATGTCTTTGTTTCTTTATTTAGTAGAAACTATATTCATAATTAAGCATTTGTTACAGTAGCTTTTGAATAATTAGAGAAAGTTCAGATTTTTCTCCAAATTCTTTCCCCCTTAACTGTTTTCAAAGCAACAGCAGCAGCAGAGTGTGGCTTCTACAATCTGCATAACTTTATGGCCCAATTGAAATCCTTCAATTAGAACTTGATTGGATTTGTGATTAATGGGAAAAATTATATATATATATAAAAATATGTACACTCATACATACATATACACATATATACATATATACATATATATACATATATATACCTGCATACACACACATACACACATATACATTCATTGTAAGGACTTTTAAGATTACATTCTGTCATTTCTGTCTAGTTTAACACCTTCATTTTCAATTAAAAACATTTAAATATTTCCTGGAAACAATTTGTTCTTGGCCTGAAAAACCACTGGAAAAGCTGATCCAGATGTTTCCCTCCACACAGTGATCTGCAGTGGGAGGGGCTTATACTGACGTTAGTCTCCACAGTGGGAGGGGCTTATCCTGACGTTAGTCTCCACAGTGGGAGGGGCTTATACTGACGTTAGTCTCTACAGTGGGAGGGGCTTATACTGACGTTAGTCTCCACAGTGGGAGGGGCTTATACTGACGTTAGTCTCCACAGTGGGAGGGGCTTATACTGACGTTAGGGAATTTAATTGGGTAAAAATGACAGAAAATGTAAATAAAAAGAAACTTGTGACCGGGACAATATTAGTTTTAGTAAATAAAAACAGAAGACACACTTTGGGCAAAAACGTTTTTAAAATAGAATTAAAAACAGGGCTGCTTTATGTTGGGTTTAAAGGTTTAAAGTGTCTCTCGTGATCAAAGTGTTTCACAGTGAAGTAAAAACACGTGTCCTCTCTCTCTCTCTCTCTCTCTGTCAGGGCTGTGTGGATGGCTCTGCAGCGCCGCCTGCTGGTGGGCCTCGGTACCGCGTCCTCGCTCTTACTCGTGTATCTGCTCTGTCTGAGCCTGGACTCTCCGCTCAACGTCGCCCCCTTCAGGAGCCTGCAGGTGTTCGTCAGCCGCGGGAACCAATCACAGGGCAGCCGGTGAGTGCGCAGGCCCCGCCCCCTCACACACCAACAACTAACTAATAACAACCTAACTAACTAATAACTAACTAACCAACTACACCAGACCCTGAATCCCCTGTGTCAGGCATATCGGGGACAGGAAGAGAATCGGAGCTAGCGAACGCTGGAGAATCGGGGCTTCGGTGTTTAGCGCATGCACAGCCTCACATGTTTACGCAGCTCTTTGATACTTTATTGATCTCACAGATGGAGAAAGTGTTAATTAGGCAATGTGTAAATTATGTCGGCGATATTTATGTAAAATACATTGAAATAAATAATTGTAATGATGATAGAAATGATAATAACGATTATGAAAGATTTGACAAAGCAACAGAACAAGTTGTAAATTGTGTATATTTATAGAAAATACAAATAAACAAAATAATGATGATTTTGATGATGATATAAATTATAATAATAATTATAAACGATCAGATTTAACTAAACAAAAACACAACAATTGGCTATTTACAAAATGTACAATCTATGATAATATTTATAGGCCTATATATATACACATAAGGCAGCCAAATATAAGATTTAAATAGGTTAGTTCCTCATAAAGCCATTCTTTTCAGCGAAAAAACGCGAAAGAAAACATCCTCGTGGGTAGTTTGCATCTATATGACTGGAATAAGCGGAAAAACTATTAAAATTATAATTATATCATATATACCGATCATAAAAATATTAATACATTTTAAAGCCGGTCGAACTTCGCGCCTGTAAGACACATGCGCAGAAGTACTAAATATATTGTGCTGAGTTAAAACAAACTTCTTTCAAAACAGTACTTTTGATTTTTATTAAAATGATGTTATACAAAGCATTATGTCTGTGTCAAGCTATTTTTTTTATTCGACTCCAACATATTAATCACTGTTTTCTAACTGTCCCCGATGCTGCCACAACTGTTTTCTAACTGTCGTAAACATAAATTGGCCATGCGAAGCTTGCGCTAAACCCCTGTGTCCAGTTCTCTTCCTGTCCCCGATATGCTGCCACAGGCCCTGTTCCTAAACGCGACAGAATAAACGCTGATTTAAACCTGACGTCTCCACATTTGTCACTTCCTGTTTCACCTCAAACCACTTCCTGTTTACGTCTCTACATGTGAAACGTGTCAACATGTTAATCACGTGTTTAACCTCACCCGATCGACCAATCACCTGACTGATGAAGGAAACGTTTAAACGCTTAAGCCCCGCCCCCAGGTTCATCAGAGACTCGACAGCTGCAAATATGAACTTAAAGGAACAGGCACCGTTTTTCCACACTGAGATATGTTCTTACCTGAGCTGTGACGAGCTCTTCAGGACCTGTCTGATCTTCAGTCACGTAAACACAGCGCAGTAAAGTGAAGATTACTGTGCGGACGCCAAACTACTCCTGGTATTATTACGCCTTACAATATAGTCCCCCCTTTTATCCGCTTAGAAAATCCACATTGTTTAATTGTGTGTAATTATACTTTGTAGTGGAACACTTCACGTAACCATATTTAAACAGGGGAAACGTGGAAGAGCTTGGTAGCTTCTATCTTGACCTGTTTTGGAGCTATAGAGGAGAGAGGGAGAGGCTAAATGCTAACGCCGTCTGCGCTGTGTTTACGTGACTGAAGATCAGACAGGTCCTAAAGAACTCGTCACAGCTCAGGTAAGAACATATCTCAGTGTGGAAAAACGCTGGCCTGTTCCTTTAAAGAGACGTGTCCCGGTGTCCTCATGTCCCTGTGTGTCCGTATGTCACAAGAAAAAGAGTTAAAAGGAGAAAAACGGATCAAACTTGAAGCTCTGACTCTGTTAATAAACTTTATCCGAGTCTAAACAAACACTGGAGTCACGTTTCCTCCGTTTGGAAGTCTCAGGTTTCCAGTGTTTCCTGAAGGCGTCAGGAGGAGCGACAGGTGTTTCATGCTCTGACCTGTATTTACCGTAAAGGCGCAGCAACACCGGACACTATGAAACACCCTGGGATCTGCTGGAGCCGCTCCTCCAGTTTGGGGGTCACTGCCCTGAGTGGCTCCACTGATGCTTCACCCTCCAGGTTTCCTCCAGCTCTTCTCTGAGCCCCTGGTGTTTCTCTAGTTTCTCCTGTTCCTTTTTCCTGATGTTGAAGTCGTGGTGATGTTTCCTCTGCTCTTTGTCACCACCACAATGTCCGGTTGGTTCATCACCTTCTGTCCGTCTGGATCTGGACGTCCCACAGGATCTTGGCTCGGTCGTTCTCCACCACCTTTGGAGGTGTTTCCCACTTTGACCTTGGGGTTTCCAGCCCAGACTCTGCACAGATGTTCCTGTAAACTATACCAGCCACTTGGTTATGGCTCCATGTAAGCTTTCCCTGCAGCATCTTACACCTGCAGTTATGTTCTTACACCTGCAGTTATGTTCTTACACCTGCAGTTATGTTCTTACACCTGCAGTTATGTTCTTACACCTGCAGTTATGTTCTTACACCTGCAGTTATGTTCTTACACCTGCAGTTATGTTCTTACACCTGCAGTTATGTTCTTACACCTGCAGTTATGTTCTTACACCTGCAGTTATGTTCTTACACCTGCAGTTATGTTCTTACACCTGCAGTTATGTTCTTACACCTGGGGTCTTGTCTGGTGTGGTAGATCTGGGCCTCTCTTGCTCTGGTGCTCGAGGCTCCTGTGCAGCCATGATGAGCCTCTGTGCTGTCCTTTAGGAGGACCTCTTCAGTTATGTTTGGGTGGTACCTGCCGTGTAGGGGCTTGTCCTCCCATGACGGGACCTCCAGCACCTCATCTTCTGTTCCCCATTGTCTGAGACATTCACTGAGCACGTCGTCTGTTGGAGCCTTGTCCTTGATGCACTTATGGATCTTGGATGTTTCATCCTGGATAGTGGCTCTCACACTCACTAGTCCTCGGCCTCCTTCCTTACGGCGAGCGTACAGTCTCAGGGTGCTGGATTTGGGGTGGACCCTCCTTCCTTACGGCGAGCGTACAGTCTCAGGGTGCTGGATTTGGGGTGGACCCTCCTTCCTTACGGCGAGCGTACAGCCTCAGGGTGCTGGATTTGGGGTGGACCCTCCTTCCTTACGGCGAGCGTACAGTCTCAGGGTGCTGGATTTGGGGTGGACCCTCCTTCCTTACGGCGAGCGTACAGTCTCAGGGTGCTGGATTTGGGGTGAACCCTCCTTCCTTACGGCGAGCGTACAGTCTCAGGGTGCTGGATTTGGGCTGAACCCTCCGTGCATGGTTAGGAGCTTTCACGTCTTAACATCTGTGGTCTGTATCTCATCCTTTGGCAGCTTATTATTCCTGCAGTATCTGATTACTGGCAGGGCGTAGGGACTTGTTCTTGCCATTGAGCTGCTTCTTAGGACCTGCCTTACTCGTTGGAGGTATTTGGCCGAGGTTCGAGGTTGCCATTTGCTTGTGGGATTCCGAGGTACTTGTAACTGTCCTCAATGTCTGCTATTGTTCCTTCTGGGAGTGAGACCTTCTGTGTGGACGACCTTCCCTCTCTGAGTCACCATCCGACCACACTTCTCTAGTCCCAATGACATCCCAGTGTCTGCACTGTATATCCGGGTGGTCTGGATCAGTCTTCAGACTTCAGCTGTTTTAAACTCTTTCCTCTGAGCGACAGGAGTCAGTGCAGAGACCGGAGCACTGGACTAATGTGGTCGTGTTTCCTGGTTCTGCTGTCTTAGAGGCCAGAGAGCCAAACGTTTCTGATTTCAGCTCTCACTGGAGCGTTTCAGAGGCTTTACTCAAACCGTGCGGGGCTTTGATGTGATGTATAAGAAGACACGTATGTCCGTGTCGCAGAGAGAGCGATGTTTCTCCGGCTCCGCGTTCTCGACGTCTCTGAGGAACCCGATCTGTCAGGACCAATCAGGAGAGAGGGGGAGGAGCCTGAGAGTGAATGTGGGGTCTGCAGATGACGTCCCAGTGATCACAGAGACATCGAACCATCATCCAAGCAGAACCTCTTCATTTTGATGGTTACCATAGTTACCATACAATCCTTTGACCCGGGATCGGCCACAGCAGAGTCCATCCATCTTTAGTGACTATAGCGACTACAGCGACTACAGCGTTACTACAGCGTTACTACAGCGTTACTACAGCGTTACTACAGCGTTACTATAGTTACTACAGCGTTACTATAGTTACTACAGCGTTACTACAGCGTTACTACAGCGTTACTATAGTCACTACAGCGTCACTACAGCGTCACTACAGCGTTACTACAGCGTTACTATAGTTACTACAGCGTTACTATAGTTACTACAGCGTTACTACAGCGTTACTACAGCGTTACTACAGCGTTACTATAGTCACTACAGCGTTACTACAGCGTTACTACAGCGTTACTATAGTTACTACAGCGTTACTATAGTTACTACAGCGTTACTACAGCGTTACTACAGCGTTACTACAGCGTTACTATAGTCACTACAGCGTTACTATAGTTACTACAGCGTTACTATAGTGACTACAGTCTCTACACAGGACAGTCCCGGAGCGCAGGGATCGGCCACAGCAGAGTCCATCCATCTTTAGTGACTACAGCGACTACAGCGTTACTATAGTCACTACAGCGTTACTATAGCGACTACAGCGTTACTACAGCGTTACTACAGCGTTACTACAGCGTTACTACAGCGTTACTATAGTTACTACAGCGTTACTACAGCGTTACTACAGCGTTACTACAGCGTTACTACAGCGTTACTATAGTCACTACAGCGTTACTATAGTTACTACAGCGTTACTATAGTGACTACAGTCTCTACACAGGACAGTCCCGGAGCGCAGGGATCGGCCACAGCAGAGTCCATCCATCTTTAGTTGATTTGATTGATTTGTTTCTTTCCTCCGTTACACTCACTGTCGACGCCTAAAGGAACATTCAGATCATGTATGTTTACATCATACAGTATATGTGTTTACATATATGTAAATATATATACATGTGTGTTTACATCATACACAGGTCAAGTTCAATCTCGAGTCCTCGTATTTTCCTGAACCGTTTCCTCTCGGTCCGTTACAGCGTCACTACAGCGTCACTATAGTCACTACAGCGTTACTATAGTCACTACAGCGTTACTATAGCGACTACAGCGTCACTACAGCGTTACTATAGTCACTACAGCGTTACTATAGTCACTACAGCGTTACTATAGTGACTACAGCGTTACTATAGCGACTACAGCGTCACTACAGCGTTACTATAGCGACTACAGTGTTACTATAGTCACTACAGCGTTACTATAGTCACTACAGTCTCTACACAGGACAGTCCCGGAGCGCAGGGATCGGCTCCCAGGGGCCCCGCACTCAGCAGCAAACACTGCCAACCCGACTACTGTGTCCTTCAATACCAGGCTGATGATCAGTGCAGCAAAACAGGCCTGGATTTCATGTATTTCATGTACTTCGTGTATTTCATGTACTTCCTGTATTTCATGTACTTCCTGTATTTCATGTACTTCCTGTATTTCATGTACTTCCTGTATTTCATCACAGGCTCCTTCAGGTCCTGCAGGTTTTTCAGTCACAGACTCAGAAACACAGAGGCTGAATCTGGGCTTGTACTTGTACGACATACTGCAGTAAACAGTACTTATACTGCACCTGCCCATTACTGCACAAGTACACGGCATTACTACGAGTTCACACGAGCAGGAAACTCTACAGGAGCCACGTCAATCAGAAATAACAATAACAATAACAATAATAATAATAATAATAATAACAATAATAATAATAATAATAATAATAATAATAATAATAATAAGTGTTTCCTGAAGCTAAACTGTTGAACCTGTTTGTGTTTCAGTTTTGTGTCGGGTTTGTTCTCGGCTTCAGTGAAGCTTCAGGAGGAAACGCGGCGTCATGGAGCTCAGAGTACTGCAACTACTACTGCCAATACTCAGGACAAAAGTACTGCACCGAGTACTGCAAAACCAACTACCACTAGTACTACAGTAACCACTCCGTCCAGACGCACTGAAGCCACCACCAAAGGGACGACACCCGGACCTAAACCCGGACCAGAACCCGGACCTAAACCCGGACCAGAACCCGGACCTTCGGGGCCCACGGAGCCGCCGTTCATCGGAGACTCGTACTACAGTGATGACACCCCCCCACTGACGGTCAGTTCTGCACAAGAATAAAAACAAAAATAAAAACAGAATAGTGGAGATACTGAACTTTCTCTGTGACGAAGATGAAGAAATGTTTCTGTAACATCGACTTTAATCAGATTCAAATGTGACAAAAACCTGTGAAATTCAGACAATTCTGTTTTATACATGACTCCCACTGTTTTTATACATTACCCCCACTGTTTTTATACATGACTCCCACTGTTTTATACATGACTCCCACTGTTTTATACATGACTCCCACTGTTTTATACATGACTCCCACTGTTTTTATACATTACCCCCACTGTTTTTATACATTACCCCCCACTGTTTTTATACATGACTCCCACTGTTTTTATACATGACCCCCCACTGTTTTTATACATTACCCCCACTGTTTTATACATTACCTCCACTGTTTTTATACATGACTCCCACTGTTTTTATACATTACCCCCACTGTTTTATACATTACCTCCACTGTTTTTATACATGACTTCCACTGTTTTTATACATGACTCCCACTGTCTTTATACATGACTCCCACTGTCTTTATACATTACCCCCACTGTTTTATACATTACCTCCACTGTTTTTATACATGACTCCCACTGTTTTTATACATTACCCCCACTGTTTTATACATTACCTCCACTGTTTTTATACATGACTCCCACTGTTTTTATACATGACTCCCACTGTTTTTATACATTACCCCCACTGTTTTTATACATTACCCCCACTGTTTTTATACATGACTCCCACTGTTTTTATACATTACCCTCCACTGTTTTTATACATGACTCCCACTGTTTTTATACATTTCCCCCACTGTTTTATACATTACTCCCCACTGTTTTATACATTACTCCCCACTGTTTTTATACATTACCCCCCACTGTTTTTATACATGACCCCCACTGTTTTATACATGACTCCCACTGTTTTTATACATTACCCCCACTGTTTTATACATTACCCTCCACTGTTTTTATACATTACCCCCCACTGTCTTTATACATTACCCCCACTGTTTTTATACATGACTCCCACTGTTTTTATACATTACCCCCACTGTTTTATACATTACCCCCCACTGTTTTTATACATTACCCCCACTGTTTTTATACATGACCCCAACTGTTTTTATACATGACCCCAACTGTTTTTATACATTACCCCCACTGTTTTTATACATTACCCCCACTGTTTTTATACATTACCCCCACTGTTTTATACATTACCCTACACTGTTTTTATACATGACCCCCCACTGTTTTTATACATTACCCCCCACTGTTTTTATACATTACCCTCCACTGTTTTTATACATTACCCCCACTGTTTTATACATGACTCCCACTGTTTTATACATGACTCCCACTGTTTTATACATGACTCCCACTGTTTTATACATGACCCCCACTGTTTTATACATTACCCTACACTGTTTTTATACATTACCCTCCACTGTTTTTATACATTACCCCCACTGTTTTATACATGACTCCCACTGTTTTATACATGACTCCCACTGTTTTATACATGACTCCCACTGTTTTATACATTACCCCCACTGTTTTATACATTACCCTACACTGTTTTTATACATGACCCCCCACTGTTTTTATACATTACCCCCCACTGTTTTTATACATTACCCTCCACTGTTTTTATACATTACCCCCACTGTTTTATACATGACTCCCACTGTTTTATACATTACTCCCACTGTTTTATACATGACTCCCACTGTTTTATACATGACTCCCACTGTTTTTATACATTACCCCCACTGTTTTTATACATTACCCCCCACTGTTTTTATACATGACTCCCACTGTTTTTATACATGACCCCCCACTGTTTTTATACATTACCCCCACTGTTTTATACATTACCTCCACTGTTTTTATACATGACTCCCACTGTTTTTATACATTACCCCCACTGTTTTATACATTACCTCCACTGTTTTTATACATGACTTCCACTGTTTTTATACATGACTCCCACTGTCTTTATACATGACTCCCACTGTCTTTATACATTACCCCCACTGTTTTATACATTACCTCCACTGTTTTTATACATGACTCCCACTGTTTTTATACATTACCCCCACTGTTTTATACATTACCTCCACTGTTTTTATACATGACTCCCACTGTTTTTATACATGACTCCCACTGTTTTTATACATTACCCCCACTGTTTTTATACATTACCCCCACTGTTTTTATACATGACTCCCACTGTTTTTATACATTACCCTCCACTGTTTTTATACATGACTCCCACTGTTTTTATACATTTCCCCCACTGTTTTATACATTACTCCCCACTGTTTTATACATTACTCCCCACTGTTTTTATACATTACCCCCCACTGTTTTTATACATGACCCCCACTGTTTTATACATGACTCCCACTGTTTTTATACATTACCCCCACTGTTTTATACATTACCCTCCACTGTTTTTATACATTACCCTCCACTGTTTTTATACATTACCCCCCACTGTCTTTATACATTACCCCCACTGTTTTTATACATGACTCCCACTGTTTTTATACATGACTCCCACTGTTTTTATACATGACCCCCACTGTTTTATACATGACCCCCACTGTTTTATACATTACCCTCCACTGTTTTTATACATTACCCCCCACTGTCTTTATACATTACCCTCCACTGTTTTTATACATTACCCCCACTGTTTTATACATTACCCCCCACTGTTTTTATACATTACCCCCACTGTTTTTATACATGACCCCAACTGTTTTTATACATGACCCCAACTGTTTTTATACATTACCCCCACTGTTTTTATACATTACCCCCACTGTTTTTATACATTACCCCCACTGTTTTATACATTACCCTACACTGTTTTTATACATGACCCCCCACTGTTTTTATACATTACCCCCCACTGTTTTTATACATTACCCTCCACTGTTTTTATACATTACCCCCACTGTTTTATACATGACTCCCACTGTTTTATACATGACTCCCACTGTTTTATACATGACTCCCACTGTTTTATACATGACCCCCACTGTTTTATACATTACCCCCCACTGTTTTATACATTACCCCCACTGTTTTATACATGACCCCCACTGGTTTTATACATTACCCCCCACTGTTTTTATACATGACCCCCACAGTTTTTATACATTACCCCCACTGTTTTTATACATTACCCCCCACTGTTTTTATACATGACCCCCACTGGTTTTATACATTACCCCCACTGGTTTTATACATTACCCCCACTGTTTTTATACATGACCCCCACTGGTTTTATACATTACCCCCACTGGTTTTATACATTACCCTCCACTGTTTTATACATTACCCCCACTGGTTTTATACATTACCCCCACTGTTTTTATACATGACCCCCACTGTTTTTATACATTACCCCCCCACTGTTTTATACATGACCCCCCCTCTCTGTCCCAGGACTGTCCCGTCTCGGTGCAGAGACTCGTCTCTCAGACCGACTTCGGGCCGAGGTTCAGACCCGACATCCCAGTCCTGCAGTGGAAGAAACACCTGAACCCGGACCAGTACAAGAGGCTGAGCCAGTACCCGGGAACGCACGGCTGGGGCGGAGTCAGCTACGAGCGTGAGTACAGGGGGCGGAGTCAGGGGCGGAGTCAGCTACGAGCGTGAGTACAGGGGCGGAGTCAGCTACGAGCGTGAGTACAGGGGGCGGAGTCAGGGGCGGAGTCAGGGGCGGAGTCAGCTACGAGCGTGAGTACAGGGGCGGAGTCAGGGGCGGAGACAGCTACGAGCGTGAGTACAGGGGCGGAGTCAGGGGCGGAGACAGCTACGAGCGTGAGTACAGGGGGCGGAGTCAGGGGCGGAGACAGCTACGAGCGTGAGTACAGGGGCGGAGTCAGGGGCGGAGTCAGCTACGAGCGTGAGTACAGGGGCGGAGTCAGGGGCGGAGACAGCTACGAGCGTGAGTACAGGGGCGGAGTCAGGGGCGGAGACAGCTACGAGCGTGAGTACAGGGGGCGGAGTCAGGGGCGGAGACAGCTACGAGCGTGAGTACAGGGGGCGGAGTCAGCTACAAGCGTGAGTACAGGGGGCGGAGTCAGGGGCGGAGTCAGCTACGAGCGTGAGTACAGGGGGCGGAGTCAGCTACAAGCGTGAGTACAGGGGGCGGAGTCAGGGGCGGAGTCAGCTACGAGCGTGAGTACAGGGGCGGAGTCAGGGGCGGAGTCAGCTACGAGCGTGAGTACAGGGGCGGAGTCAGCTACGAGCGTGAGTACAGGGGGCGGGTCTGGGGCGGGTCTGGGTCTGGTCTGAGGCAGGTCTGGGTCTGGTCTGAGGCAGGTCTGGGGCGGAGTCAGGGGCGGATCTGGGTCGGGTCTGGGTCGGGTCAGTGGGAAACTGGAGCTGAAACTGGATCTGGGTGGAGTCTCTAAAGCAGCGGAGCTTCAGTCCAGAAAACACAAACATGAGCTCACTTTCCACTGAGTCACTGAGAACTGGTCCAGCCTGAACCTCTTAACCCCCGCCTCAGCTGAGGGCATTTTCTACAGTTTCTTACATGTTTCCAACATGTTTCTTTCATGTTTCTGACGTGTTTCTGACGTGTTTCTGACATGTTTCTAACATGTTTCTGACGTGTTTCTGACATGTTTCTGATTTGTTTCTGACGTGTTTCTAACATGTTTCTGACGTGTTTCTGACGTGTTTCTGACGTGTTTCTAACATGTTTGACGTGTTTCTAACATGTTTCTAACGTGTTTCTGACGTGTTTCTAGCATGTTTCTGACGTGTTTCTGACGTGTTTCTAACATGTTTCTGACGTGTTTCTGACGTGTTTCTAACGTGTTTCTGACGTGTTTCTAACATGTTTCTAACATGTTTCTAACGTGTTTCTAACGTGTTTCTGACGTGTTTCTAACGTGTTTCTGACGTGTTTCTGACCTGTTTGACGTGTTTCTGACGTGTTTCTGACGTGTTTCTGACGTGTTTCTAACATGTTTCTGACGTGTTTCTAACGTGTTTCTGACGTGTTTCTGACGTGTTTCTAACATGTTTCTAACATGTTTGACGTGTTTCTAACATGTTTCTAACGTGTTTCTGACGTGTTTCTAGCATGTTTCTGACGTGTTTCTAACATGTTTCTAACATGTTTCTAACGTGTTTCTGACGTGTTTCTAACATGTTTCTGACGTGTTTCTGACGTGTTTCTAACATGTTTCTAACGTGTTTCTAACATGTTTCTAACGTGTTTCTAACATGTTTCTAACATGTTTCTAACGTGTTTCTGACGTGTTATTAACATGTTTCTTTCATGTTTCTGACGTGTTTCTGACGTGTTTCTGACGTGTTTCTGACGTGTTTCTGACATGTTTCTGACGTGTTTCTAACATGTTTCTGACGTGTTTCTAGCATGTTTCTGACGTGTTTCTAACGTGTTTCTGACGTGTTTCTAGCATGTTTCTGACGTGTTTCTAACATGTTTCTGACGTGTTTCTAACGTGTTTCTGACATGTTTCTGACGTGTTTCTAACGTGTTTCTGACGTGTTTCTGACGTGTTTCTAACGTGTTTCTGACATGTTTCTGACGTGTTTCTAACGTGTTTCTGACGTGTTTCTGACGTGTTTCTAACGTGTTTCTGACGTGTTTCTAACGTGTTTCTGACGTGTTTCTGACGTGTTTCTGACGTGTTTCTAACGTGTTTCTGACATGTTTCTGACGTGTTTCTAACATGTTTCTGACGTGTTTCTGACGTGTTTCTAACATGTTTCTAACATGTTTCTGACGTGTTTCTGACGTGTTTCTAACATGTTTCTGACGTGTTTCTAACGTGTTTCTGACGTGTTTCTGACGTGTTTCTAACATGTTTCTGACGTGTTTCTAACGTCTTTCTAATGTGTTTGACGTGTTTCTGATGTGTTTCTAACATGTTTCTAACGTGTTTCTAACGTGTTTCTAACATGTTTCTAACGTGTTTCTGACGTGTTTCTAACGTGTTTCTAACGTGTTTCTAACATGTTTCTAACATGTTTCTGACGTGTTTCTGACGTGTTTCTAACATGTTTCTAACATGTTTCTAACATGTTTCTGACGTGTTTCTGACGTGTTTCTAACATGTTTCTGACATGTTTCTGACGTGTCTCTGACGTGTTTCTGACGTGTTTGTAACATGTTTGTAACGTGTTTCCGACGTGTTTCTGACGTGTTTCTGACGTGTTTCTAACATGTTTCTGATGTGTTTCTGACGTGTTTCTAACATGTTTCTAACGTGTTTCTAACATGTTTCTGACGTGTTTCTGACGTGTTTCTAACATGTTTCTAACATGTTTCTAACATGTTTCTGACATGTTTCTGACGTGTTTCTGACGTGTTTCTAACATGTTTCTGACATGTTTCTGACGTGTCTCTGACGTGTTTCTGACGTGTTTCTAACATGTTTCTGACGTGTTTCTGATGTGTTTCTAACATGTTTCTGATGTGTTTCTAACATGTTTCTAACGTGTTTCTGACGTGTTTCTGACGTGTTTCTAACGTGTTTCTAACATGTTTCTGACGTGTTTCTGACGTGTTTCTAACATGTTTCTAACGTGTTTCTGACGTGTTTCTGACATGTTTGTAACGTGTTTCTGACGTGTTTCTGACGTGTTTCTAACATGTTTCTGATGTGTTTCTAACATGTTTCTAACGTGTTTCTGATGTGTTTCTGACGTGTTTCTAACGTGTTTCTAACATGTTTCTGACGTGTTTCTGACGTGTTTCTAACATGTTTCTAACGTGTTTCTGACGTGTTTCTAACATGTTTGTAACGTGTTTCTGACGTGTTTCTGACGTGTTTCTAACATGTTTCTGATGTGTTTCTAACATGTTTTTAACATGTTTCTAACGTGTTTCTGACGTGTTTCTGACGTGTTTCTGACGTGTTTCTAACGTGTTTCTGACGTGTTTCTGACATGTTTCTAACATGTTTCTGATGTGTTTCTAACATGTTTCTAACGTGTTTCTAACATGTTTCTGACGTGTTTCTGACGTGTTTCTAACATGTTTCTAACGTGTTTCTGACGTGTTTCTAACATGTTTCTGATGTGTTTCTAACATGTTTCTGACGTGTTTCTAGCGTGTTTCTGACGTGTTTCTAGCGTGTTTCTGACGTGTTTCTAACGTGTTTCTAACGTGTTTCTGACGTGTTTCTAACGTGTTTCTAACATGTTTCTGATGTGTTTCTAACATGTTTCTAACGTGTTTCTAACGTGTTTCTAACGTCTTTCTGACGTGTTTCTAACGTGTTTCTAACATGTTTCTAACGTGTTTCTGACGTGTTTCTAACGTGTTTCTGACGTGTTTCTAGCGTGTTTCTGACGTGTTTCTAACGTGTTTCTAACGTCTTTCTGACGTGTTTCTAACGTGTTTCTAACATGTTTCTAACGTGTTTCTGACGTGTTTCTAACGTGTTTCTAACGTGTTTCTGACGTGTTTCTGACGTGTTTCTAACGTGTTTCTGACGTGTTTCTAGCATGTTTCTGACGTGTTTCTAACGTGTTTCTAACGTGTTTCTAACGTCTTTCTGACGTGTTTCTAACGTGTTTCTAACGTGTTTCTAACGTGTTTCTGACGTGTTTCTAACGTGTTTCTAACGTGTTTCTAACATGTTTCTGACGTGTTTCTGACGTGTTTCTAACATGTTTCTGACGTGTTTCTAGCGTGTTTCTGACGTGTTTCTGACGTGTTTCTAGCGTGTTTCTAACGTGTTTCTGACGTGTTTCTAACGTGTTTCTAACGTGTTTCTAACATGTTTCTGACGTGTTTCTGACGTGTTTCTAACATGTTTCTGACGTGTTTCTAACATGTTTCTAACATGTTTCTGACGTGTTTCTGACGTGTTTCTGACGTGTTTCTAACGTGTTTCTGACGTGTTTCTGACGTGTTTCTAACATGTTTCTGACGTGTTTCTAACATGTTTCTAACATGTTTCTGACGTGTTTCTAGCGTGTTTCTGACGTGTTTCTAACGTGTTTCTAACATGTTTCTAACGTGTTTCTGACGTGTTTCTAACGTGTTTCTAACGTGTTTCTAACATGTTTCTGACGTGTTTCTGACGTGTTTCTAACATGTTTCTAACATGTTTCTGACGTGTTTCTAGCGTGTTTCTGACGTGTTTCTAACGTGTTTCTAACGTGTTTCTAACATGTTTCTAACATGTTTCTAACGTGTTTCTGACGTGTTTCTAACATGTTTCTAACATGTTTCTGACGTGTTTCTGACGTGTTTCTAACGTGTTTCTGACGTGTTTCTAGCGTGTTTCTGACGTGTTTCTAACGTGTTTCTAACATGTTTCTGACGTGTTTCTAGCGTGTTTCTGACGTGTTTCTAACGTGTTTCTGACGTGTTTCTAACGTGTTTCTGACGTGTTTCTAGCGTGTTTCTGACGTGTTTCTAACGTGTTTCTAACATGTTTCTGACGTGTTTCTAACATGTTTCTGACGTGTTTCCGGCGTGTTTCTGACGTGTTTCTGACGTGTTTCTGACGTGTTTCTAACATGTTTCTAACATGTTTCTGACATGTTTCGGACATGTTTCTGACGTGTTTCTATGGTGTTTCTGACGTGTTTCTATGATGTTTCTGACATGTTATTCACATGTTTCTGGCATGTTATTCACATGTTTCTGGCGTGTTATTCACATGTTTCTGGCGTGTTATTCACATGTTTCTGGTGTGTTATTCACATGTTTCTGACATGTTATTCACATGTTTCTAACATGTTTCTGACATGTTATTCACATGTTTCTGGCGTGTTATTCACATGTTTCTAACATGTTTCTGGCATGTTATTCACATGTTTCTGACATGTTATTCACATGTTTCTGACATGTTATTCACATGTTTCTAACATGTTTCTGACATGTTATTCACATGTTTCTGACATGTTATTCACATGTTTCTGACATGTTATTCACATGTTTCTGGCATGTTATTCACATGTTTCTGACATGTTATTCACATGTTTCTGACATGTTATTCACATGTTTCTAACATGTTTCTGACATGTTATTCACATGTTTCTGGCGTGTTATTCACATGTTTCTGGCGTGTTATTCACATGTTTCTGGCGTGTTATTCACATGTTTCTGGCGTGTTATTCACATGTTTCTGGCGTGTGCAGTCCTGGAGCAGACCCTGGCGCTCCTGAACGCCTCTCAGGCCGGTCGCCTGTTGGACGACTGGCCTGAGCGCCTGCAGCTCCTGAACGCCTCGCGCTGCGTTCGCTGCGCCGTCGTCGGGAACGGAGGAATCCTGAAGGACTCAGGGAGGGGGGCGGAGATCGACCAGCACCACTACGTCTTCAGGTACTACAGTACAAGTACTACCTACAAATACTGTCACTACGTCTTCAGGTACTACAGTACAAGTACTACCTACAAATACAGCCACTACGTCTTCAGGTACTACAGTACAAGTACTACCTACAAATACAAGTACTACCTACAAATACGTCTTCAGGCACTCCCTCGTGTACTCAAATACTCCTTCACCTCTAACCTCCCATCTTAACCACATTTTCTCCAGTTCGGCTTTGCCCAAATCTAAAGGTTTCTTGGAGAGGGCGAGTCTGATCCTGAGCTGCATGTGTGCTCTGCCTCTAACCTGTGTGGCACCTCCTGACCTCGTGACCTCCTGACCCCCTGACCTCCTGACCCCCTGACCGCGTGACCCCCTGACCTCCGGACCTCGTGACCCCCTGACCTCGTGACCCCCTGACCTCCTGACCTCCTGACCCCCTGACCCCCTGACCTCCTGACCTTCTGACCTCCTGACCTTCTGACCTCCTGACCCCCTGACCCCCTGACCTCCTGACCCCCTGACCTTCTGACCCCCTGACCCCCTGACCCCCTGACCTCCTGACCTTCTGACCTCCTGACCCCCTGACCTCGTGACCTCGTGACCTCGTGACCTCCTGACCCCCTGACCCCCTGACCTCCTGACCTTCTGACCCCCTGACCCCCTGACCCCCTGACCTCCTGACCTTCTGACCTCCTGACCCCCTGACCTCGTGACCTCGTGACCTCGTGACCTCCTGACCTCCTGACCCCCTGACCTCCTGACCCCCTGACCCCCTGACCTCGTGACCTCGTGTCTCTGCAGGACGAACGGGGCGATCCTCAAAGGCTTCGAGTCGGACGTCGGCTCCAGAACCACTCACTACACGTTCTCCACCAACACCCTGAGGAACAGCCTGAGGAGCTACGGGGGGGCGGGGTATAGCAGCCCGCCCCAGAGCGAGGTGAGGACACGCCTACTGACACGCCCACAGATACGCCCACACACACGCCCACACACGCCCACAGACACGCCCACACCAACACCCTGAGGAACAGCCTGAGGAGCTACGGGGGGGCGGGGTACAGCAGCCCGCCCCAGAGCGAGGTGAGGACACGCCCACAGACACGCCCACTGACACGCCCACAGACACTCCCACACAGAGCGAGGTGAGGACACGCCCACAGACACGCCCACACAGAGCGAGGTGGGGAGGACACGCCCACAGACACGCCCACACACACGCCCACAGACACGCCCACAGACACGCCCACACCAACACCCTGAGGAACAGCCTGAGGAGCTACGGGGGGGGCGGGGTACAGCAGCCCGCCCCAGAGCGAGGTGAGGACACGCCCACAGACACGCCCACTGACACGCCCACAGACACTCCCACACAGAGCGAGGTGAGGACACGCCCACAGACACGCCCACACAGAGCGAGGTGGGGAGGACACGCCCACAGACACGCCCACAGACACGCCCACAGACACGCCCACAGACACGCCCACACACGCCCACAGACACGCCCACAGACACGCCCACACACGCCCACAGACACGCCCACAGACACGCCCACACACGCCCACAGACACGCCCACAGACACGCCCACACACGCCCACAGACACGCCCACAGACACGCCCACACACGCCCACAGACACGCCCACAGACACGCCCACACACACGCCTACAGACACGCCCACAGACACGCCCACAGACACGCCCACAGACACGCCCACAGACACGCCCACAGACACGCCCACACCAACACCCTGAGGAACAGCCTGAGGAGCTACGGGGGGGCGGGGTATAGCAGCCCGCCCCAGAGCGAGGTGAGGACACGCCCACTGACACGCCCACAGACACGCCCACACACAGGCCCACAGACACGCCCACACCAACACCCTGAGGAACAGCCTGAGGAGCTACGGGGGGGCGGGGTATAGCAGCCCGCCCCAGAGCGAGGTGAGGACACGCCCACAGACACGCCCACAGACACGCCCACAGACACGCCCACAGACACGCCCACACACGCCCACAGACACGCCCACACCAACACCCTGAGGAACAGCCTGAGGAGCTACGGGGGGGCGGGGTATAGCAGCCCGCCCCAGAGCGAGGTGAGGACACGCCCACAGACACGCCCACAGACACGCCCACACACGCCTACAGACACGCCCACAGACACACCCACAGACACGCCCACAGACACGCCCACACAGAGCGAGGTGAGGAGGACACGCCCACAGACACGCCCACAGACACGCCCACAGACACTCCCACACAGAGCGAGGTGAGGACACGCCCACAGACACGCCCACAGACACTCCCACACAGAGCGAGGTGAGGAGGACACGCCCACACAGAGCGAGGTGAGGAGGACACGCCCACACACACGCCCACAGACACGCCCACAGACACGCCCACACAGAGCGAGGTGGGGAGGACACGCCCACAGACACGCCCACACACACGCCCACACACGCCTACAGACACGCCCACACAGAGCGAGGTGGGGAGGACACGCCTACAGACACGCCCACAGACACGCCCACACAGAGCGAGGTGAGGAGGACACGCCCACAGACACGCCCACACAGAGCGAGGTGGGGAGGACACGCCTACAGACACGCCCACAGACACGCCTATAGACACGCCCACACAGAGCGAGGTGAGGAGGACACACCCACAGACACGCCTATAGACACGCCCACACAGAGCGAGGTGGGGAGGACACGCCCACAGACACGCCCACAGACACGCCTATAGACACGCCCACACAGAGCGAGGTGAGGAGGACACACCCACAGACACGCCCACACACGCCCACAGACACGCCCACACAGAGCGAGGTGGGGAGGACACGCCCACAGACACGCCCACACACGCCCACAGACACGCCCACAGACAGTCAGACAGAGCCAGGACCCTGAACCTCTTACCCCGACTTAAACCAAACACATTTTCTCCAGTTCAGCTTTACCCAAATCTAAAAGCCTCTTGACTGGAGAGCTTAATTAGGCCAGAGCGACGTCTCATTTGAAAGCTAAGAGCGACTAAGCTGATCTAAACACATATTCTTCCTTTTCACCTTCTTCTTCATCCCATTCAGGTTCTGTTTTGGTCCCTTTGATTCTTTTTTGTGGCGTTTTCTTCTGGTTTTTCAGAACTTTCCTGATTTTGGCTCCGCTCACTCTGTCCTGATCTTCTTCTGGTTTTTCAGGGTTAGGTTTGGGGTTTGGTTCTTTCCTGATTTCAGCTCTTCTGACTCTGTCCTGATCTTCTTCTGGTTTTTGTGGCTGTTTTTCAGGGTTAGGTTTGGGGTGAGGGTTTGGTTCTTTCCTGATTTCAGCTCTTCTGACTCTGTCCGGATCTTCTTCTGGTTTGTAGGAAACTCGTTACGTGTTTCTGCCGGACCACGACCGGGACTACCTGCTCCTGAAGGCGGCGGCCACGCATTCCCGCGTCGACCGAGGCCCTGAACGCGACGTGGAGTAAGTCACGCTTTAGCACACGTTTACCACAGGCCCTGAAGGCACCAGGCCCTGAAGGCACCAGGAGGAGTTTACCACCGGCCCTGAAGGCACCAAGAGTTTACCACAGGCCCTGAAGGCACCAGGCCCTGAAGGAACCAGGCCCTGAAGGCACCAGGAGGAGTTTACCACAGGCCCTGAAGGCACCGTGGACAGGGGCGGACCGGCCATATGTCCATTCTGGAAGAGCACAGAAGGGCCACCAGTCCCGCCTCAACCGAGCTTTACCCAAACCTAAAACCTAAAAAGAAAAGCATCAAAATAGCGAGAAAAAGAGGATGAAAAGTCGACAAAAACATGAGGAAAACACGGACAAAAAATGATGAAAAAATAATTTAAAAAATGTGGCGACGTGGCGAAAAGTTTCGATCACTTTTGTGGGTCTTAGCTTTCAAATGAGGCGTTACATTGTTGCTCTTTTAGATTTGGGTAAAGCCCAGTATATAAAACATGAATCTAAAAGGAGTTCCGTGGAGTATGGTGCACCACAAGGGTCAGTTTTGGGACCGTTATTATTTATTATTTATATGAATGATTTTGCTTCTGTTTCTGCGACCGCCTTTCCCGCTCTTTATAAAAAGCCGGACTGGGGAAAATGCACTCGTTAATGTTAAGGCGGGAGGTCAGAGGTTAATAACCCCTTAACTCCCGCCTGAACCGAGAGCATTTTCTCCAGTTTGGCTTTACCCCAATCCAAAAGCTTCTGGAAAAAAGCTGTGAAGATAGCAGCAAAACTGAGACGAAAACGATGATGGAAATGTGACAAAAAAGTGACGAAAAATGGATGAAAAATTGACAAAAAATGACAAAAAATTGACAAAAAAATGGACAAAAAAGACAAAAAAATGGACGAAAAAATGACAAAAAATGGACAAAAAATGACAAAAAATGACAAAAAATGGATGAAAAAATGACAAAAAAATTGACCAAAAAAATGACAAAAAAAAAATGACAAAAATGTGATGAAAAAATGACGAAAAAATGACAAAAAAATGACAAAAAAAATGACAAAAAAATGACTAAAAAATGACTAAAAAATGACAAAAAAGTGACAAAAATGATTTGAATCCCCAACAAAAAAATGATGGAAAAAAACCTGATGACGTGAGGAAAAAGATCCTCTCGGTTCAGGCGGGAGTTAAGAGGTTAAAATATGTATCTGTCCAGCACCACAAAACTCTTCGAATAAAAGAATGAATTAGAAAAAAAAATATCTCCAGAAATCAGCAACATTCTGGATAACGAGGAAATGAGGCCCTACGTCAAACATCCTGAAACATCCCTTTAACTCAGGCCCTGAAGGCACCAGGAGGAGTTCACACCGGCCCTGAACGCAGCGTGGAGGAGCTTCAGACTCACACAGGGTTTAACTCGCTGTCCCTGAAGCAGCTGTTTCAGATTTACTCAGAGCTCCCGGAACACAGCGTGAACCAGGAACTCGTATTTCCCCCACGCTGAGCGGCTCCTGAAGGTAACACGAGCCTGTCCTCTGTTTCAGCCCCGCCCAGTTCTTTGGAGCCGACGTCACCAAGGAGAAACTGAAGATCTACCACCCGGACTTCATCCGATACCTCCGCAACAGGTCAGTCCTCACAAACACGTACAACGCCCTACACCCGAGACCTCCACAACAGGTCAGTCCCCACCCACACCTACAACGCCCTACACCCGAGACCTCCGCAACAGGTCAGTCCCCACCCACACCTACAACGCCCTACACCCGAGACCTCCGCAACAGGTCAGTCCCCACCCACACCTACAGCCATGTACCTACAACGCCCTACACCCGAGACCTCCGCAAAAAGTGACGAAAAATTGATGAAAAAGTGGCAAAAATGTCACAAGAAATTGCCAAAAAATGACAAAAATGTGATAAAAATTGACCAAAAAAAAAGACAAAAAATAACAAAAAAATGACAAAAATGTGATTAAAAAATGACAAAAATGTGATAAAAAATTAACCAAAAAATGACAAAAATGTGATAAAAAAATGACAAAAAAATGACAAAAAATGACAAAAAATGACAAAAAAATTGATAAAAATTGACCAAAAATTGACAAAAAAAAATGACAAAAAATGACAAAAAAATGACAAAAAATGACAAAAAAAATTGATAAAAATGGACAAAAAAATAACAAAAAAATGACAAAAAACTGAAAAAAATGTGATAAAAAATGACAAAAAAAAATGACAAAAATGTGATAAAAACTTTACCAAAAAATGACCAAAAATTGACAAAAAAATGACAAAAAAATTGACACAAAAAAATGACAAAAAAGTTACAAAAATGAGTTGAATACCCAACAAAAAAATGATGGTGATTCATCCGAGACCTCCACAACAAGTCAGTCCTCACCCACACCTACCACGCCCTACACCCGAGACCTCCACAACAGGTCAGTCCCCACAAACACCTACAACGCCCTACACCCGAGACCTCCACAACAGGTCAGTCCTCACAAACACCTACAACGCCCTACACCCGAGACCTCCACAACAGGTCAGTCCCCACAAACACCTACAACGCCCTACACCCGAGACCTCCACAACAGGTCAGTCCTCACAAACACCTACAACGCCCTACACCCGAGACCTCCACAACAGGTCAGTCCTCACCCACACCTACAACGCCCTACACCCGAGACCTCCACAACAGGTCAGTCCTCACAAACACCTACAACGCCCTACACCCGAGACCTCCGCAACAGGTCAGTCCTCACCCACACCTACAACGCCCTACACCCGAGACCTCCGCGACAGGTCAGTCCTCACCCACACCTACAGCCATGTACCTACAACGCCCTACACCCGAGACCTCCGCAACAGGTCAGTCCCCACAAACACCTACAACGCCCTACACCCGAGACCTCCACAAAAAGTGACGAAAAATTTAAGAAAAAGTGGAAAAAAATGTCAAAAGAAATTGCCAAAAAATGAACAAAAATGTGATAAAAATTGACCAAAAAAAGACAAAAAATAACAAAAAAAATGACAAAAATGTGATAAAAAATTAACCAAAAAATGACAAAAATGTGATAAAAAATGACAAAAAAATGACTAAAAATGTGATAAAAAATTGACCAAAAAATGACAAAAAAATGACAAAAAAATGACAAAAAAATGACAAAAAATTTGATAAAAATTCACAAAAAAAGTGAAAAAAATGTGATAAAAAATGACCAAAAAAAAGACAAAAAATAACAAAAAAATGACAAAAATGTGATAAAAAAATGACAAAAAATGTGATAAAAATTGACCAAAAAATGACAAAAAAATGACAAAAAATTTGACAAAAAATGACAAAAAAATGACAAAAAATGTGATAAAAAATTAACCAAAAAATGAACAAAAATGTGATAAAAATTGACCAAAAAAAGACAAAAAATAACAAAAAAAATGACAAAAATGTGATAAAAAATTAACCAAAAAATGACAAAAATGTGATAAAAAATGACAAAAAAATGACAAAAAATGTGATAAAAAATTGACCAAAAAATGACAAAAAAATGACAAAAAAATGACAAAAAATTTGATAAAAATTCACAAAAAAAGTGAAAAAAATGTGATAAAAAATGACCAAAAAAAAGACAAAAAATAACAAAAAAATGACAAAAAATTTGACAAAAAATGACAAAAAAATGACCAAAAATGTGATAAAAAATTAACCAAAAAATGACAAAAATGTGATAAAAAAATGACAAAAAAATGACAAAAATGTGATTAAAAAATGACAAAAAAATGACAAAAAACTTGACAAAACAATGACAAAAAATAACAAAAAAATAACAAAAAAATGTCAAAAAAGTTACAAAAATGAGTTGAATACCCAACAAAAAATGATGGTGATTCATCCGAGACCTCCGCAACATGTCAGTCCTCACAAACACCTACAACGCCCTACACCCGAGACCTCCGCAAAAAGTGACGAAAAATTGATGAAAAAGTGGCAAAATTGTCACAAGAAATTGCCAAAAAATGGACAAAAATGTGATAAAAAAAATGACAAAAATGTGACAAAAATGTGATAAAAATTGACCAAAAAATGACAAAAAAATGACAAAAATGTGATAAAAAATTGACCAAAAAAATGACAAAAAAATTGAAAAAAATAACAAAAATTTGATGAAAATGTGCCGAAAATTTGCCAAAAAAATGACCAAAAATTGACCAAAAAATGACAAAAAAGTTACAAAAATGAGTTGAATACCCAACAAAAAAAAGATGGTGATTCATCCGAGACCTCCGCAACAGGTCAGTCCCCACCCACAACGCCCTACACCCGAGACCTCCGCAAAAAGTGACAAAAAATTGATGAAAAAGTGGCAAAAATGTCACAAGAAATTGCCAAAAAAATGACAAAAATGTGATAAAAAATGACAAAAAATAAACAAAAAATTGACCAAAAATGACCGAAAAAATGAAAAAAATTTGATAAAAAATGACAAAAAAATTGACAAAAAAATGATAAAAATTTGATAAAAAATGACCAAAAAAAAGACCAAAAATAACAAAAAAATTACAAAAAAATGACAAAAATTTGATGAAAATGTGCCGAAAATGTGCCAAAAAAAAAGACAAAAAATGGACCACAAACACCTACAACGCCCTACACCCGAGACCTCCGCAACAGGTCAGTCCCCACAAACACCTACAACGCCCTACACCCGAGACCTCCGCAACAGGTCAGTCCTCACAAACACCTACAACGCCCTACACCCGAGACCTCCGCAACAGGTCAGTCCTCACAAACACCTACAACGCCCTACACCCGAGACCTCCGCAACAGGTCAGTCCCCACCCACACCTACAACGCCCTACACCCGAGACCTCCACAACAGGTCAGTCCTCACAAACACCTACAACGCCCTACACCCGAGACCTCCGCAACAGGTCAGTCCTCACAAACGCCTACAACGCCCTACACCCGAGACCTCCGCAACAGGTCAGTCCTCACAAACACCTACAACGCCCTACACCCGAGACCTCCGCAACAGGTCAGTCCCCACCCACACCTACAACGCCCTACACCCGAGACCTCCGCAACAGGTCAGTCCTCACCCACACCTACAACGCCCTACACCCGAGACCTCCACAACAGGTCAGTCCTCACAAACACCTACAACGCCCTACACCCGAGACCTCCGCAACAGGTCAGTCCCCACCCACACCTACAACGCCCTACACCCGAGACCTCCGCAACAGGTCAGTCCTCACAAACACCTACAACGCCCTACACCCGAGACCTCCGCAACAGGTCAGTCCCCACCCACACCTACAACGCCCTACACCCGAGACCTCCGCAACAGGTCAGTCCCCACCCACACCTACAACGCCCTACACCCGAGACCTCCACAACAGGTCAGTCCCCACAAACACCTACAACGCCCTACACCCGAGACCTCCGCAACAGGTCAGTCCTCACCCACACCTACAACGCCCTACACCCGAGACCTCCACAACAGGTCAGTCCCCACAAACACCTACAACGCCCTACACCCGAGACCTCCGCAACAGGTCAGTCCTCACAAACACCTACAACGCCCTACACCCGAGACCTCCGCAACAGGTCAGTCCCCACCCACACCTACAACGCCCTACACCCGAGACCTCCACAACAGGTCAGTCCTCACAAACACCTACAACGCCCTACACCCGAGACCTCCACAAAAAGTGACGAAAAATTGAAGAAAAAGTGGCAAAAAAAAAGACAAAATATAACAAAAAAATGACAAAAAATTGACAAAAATGTGATAAAATTGACAAAAAAATGACAAAAAAGAAAAAAAAAAAGGACAAAAAAATGACAAAAAATGACAAAAAAATGACAAAAAAATTGACAAAAAAAAAGACAAAAATGTGATAAAAAATGACAAAAAAATGACAAAAAAATGACAAAATTGTGATAAAAATTGACCAAAAAAATGACAAAAAATAACAAAAAAATGACAAAAAATTGACAAAAAAAATGACAAAAATGTGATAAAAAATGACAAAAAAATGACAAAAAAATGACAAAAAAATGACAAAATTGTGATAAAAAAATGACAAAAAATTGACAAAAAAAAAGACAAAAAATGACCAAAAATGACCAAAAAGTTACAAAAATGAGTTGAATACCCAACAAAAAAATGATGTTGATTCACCCGAGACCTCCGCAACAGGTCAGTCCTCACAAACACCTACAACGCCCTACACCCGAGACCTCCGCAACAGGTCAGTCCCCACCCACACCTACAACGCCCTACACCCGAGACCTCCACAACAGGTCAGTCCCCACAAACACCTACAACGCCCTACACCCGAGACCTCCGCAACAGGTCAGTCCCCACCCACACCTACAACGCCCTACACCCGAGACCTCCACAACAGGTCAGTCCCCACAAACACCTACAACGCCCTACACCCGAGACCTCCGCAACAGGTCAGTCCCCACAAACACCTACAACGCCCTACACCCGAGACCTCCGCAACAGGTCAGTCCTCACCCACACCTACAACGCCCTACACCCGAGACCTCCGCAACAGGTCAGTCCCCACAAACACCTACAACGCCCTACACCCGAGACCTCCGCAACAGGTCAGTCCTCACTCACACCTACAACGCCCTACACCCGAGACCTCCGCAACAAGTGACAAAAAATTGATAAAAAAGTGGCTAAAATGTCACAAGAAATTGCCACAAAAAAGACAAAAATGTGATAAAAATTGACAAAAAATAACAAAAAAATGAAAAAATGTGATAAAAAATGACACAAAAAAAAGACAAAAATGTGCCAAGAAAATGACAAAAATGTGATAAAAAATGACCAAAAAAATGACCAAAAAATAACAAAAAAATGACAAAAATTGACAAAAAAATTGACAAAAAAATGACAAAAAATGACAAAAAAATTGACAAAAAAATTGACAAAAAAAATGACAAAAATGTGATAAAAAAGGACAAAAAAAGGACAAAAAAATGACAAAAATGTGATAAAAAAGGACAAAAAAAGGACAAAAAATGACAAAAAAATAACAAAAAAATAACAAAAAAAATTGACAAAAAAATGACAAAAATTTGCCGAAAATTTGCCAAAAAAAATGACTAAAAATTGACAAAAAAATGACAAAAAAGTTACAAAAATGAGTTGAATACCCAACAAAAAAATGATGGTGATTCATCCGAGACCTCCACAACAGGTCAGTCCTCACCCACACCTACAACGCCCTACACCCGAGACCTCCGCAACAGGTCAGTCCTCACCCACACCTACCACGCCCTACACCCGAGACCTCCACAACAGGTCAGTCCTCACCCACACCTACAACGCCCTACACCCGAGACCTCCACAACAGGTCAGTCCTCACAAACACCTACAACGCCCTACACCCGAGACCTCCACAACAGGTCAGTCCCCACAAACACCTACAACGCCCTACACCCGAGACCTCCGCAACAGGTCAGTCCTCACAAACACCTACAACGCCCTACACCCGAGACCTCCGCAACAGGTCAGTCCTCACAAACACCTACAACGCCCTACACCCGAGACCTCCACAACAGGTCAGTCCTCACAAACACCTACAACGCCCTACACCCGAGACCTCCGCAACAGGTCAGTCCTCACAAACACCTACAACGCCCTACACCCGAGACCTCCGCAACAGGTCAGTCCCAACCCACACCTACAACACCCTACACCCGAGACCTCCACAACAGGTCAGTCCTCACAAACACCTACAACGCCCTACACCCGAGACCTCCACAACAGGTCAGTCCTCACAAACACCTACAACGCCCTACACCCGAGACCTCCGCAACAGGTCAGTCCTCACAAACACCTACAACGCCCTACACCCGAGACCTCCGCAACAGGTCAGTCCTCACCCACACCTACAACGCCCTACACCCGAGACCTCCACAACAGGTCAGTCCTCACAAACACCTACAACGCCCTACACCCGATACCTCTGCAACAGGTCAGTCCCCACAAACACCTACAACGCCCTACACCCGAGACCTCCGCAACAGGTCAGTCCTCACCCACACCTACAACACCCTACACCCCAGACCTCCGCAAAAAGTGACGAAAAATTGAAGAAAAAGTGGCAAAAATGTCACAAGAAATTGCCAAAAATGTGATAGAAATTGACAAAAAAATGAAAAAAATGTGATAAAAATTGACAAAAAAAAGACAAAAATGTGATGAAAATGTGCCGAAAATGTGCCAAAAAAAAAGACCAAAAATTGACCAAAAATAACAAAAAACCGACAAAAAAATGACAAAAATGTGATAAAAATTGACCAAAAAATGACCAAAAATAACAAAAAAATGACAAAAAAAATGACAAAAAAAATGACAAAAATGTGACAAAAAAATGACAAAAATGTGATAAAAATCGACAAAAAAATGACAAAAATGTGATAAAAAAATAACAAAAAAATAACAAAAAAATGACAAAAAATAAAAAAAAAAGACAAAAAAGTACATAAATGAGTTGAATACCCAACAAAAAAATGATGGTGATTCACCCGAGACCTCCGCAACAGGTCAGTCCCCACCCACACCTACAACGCCCTACACCCGATACCTCCGCAACAGGTCAGTCCTCACCCACACCTACAACGCCCTACACCCGATACCTCCGCAAAAAGTGACGAAAAATTGATGAAAAAGTGGCAAAAATGTCACAAGAAATTGACAAAAATGTGATAAAAAATGACAAAAAATTGACAAAAATGTGATAAAAATTGACCAAAAAAATGACAAAAAAATGACAAAAAATTGACAAAAAACGACAAAAAAATGACAAAAATGTGTTAAAAATTGATAAAAAAAATGACAAAAAAATGACAAAAAATTGACAAAAAATTGACAAAAAACGACAAAAAAATGACAAAAATGTGATAAAAAATGACAAAAAAATGACAAAAAAATGACAAAAAAAAATGACAAAAAAATGACAAAAAAATGACAAAAAATAACAAAAAATTGACAAAAAATAACAAAAAAATGACAAAAAATTGACAAAAATGTGATAAAAATTGGCCAAAAAAATGACAAAAAATAACAAAAAAAGACTAAAAATTGACCAAAAAAAAGACTAAAAATTGACAAAAAAATTGACAAAAAATAACAAAAAAAAGACTAAAAATTGACAAAAATGTTACAAAAATGAGTTCAATACCCAACAAAAAAATGATGGTGATTCATCCGAGACCTCCGCAACAAGTCAGTCCTCACCCACACCTACAACGCCCTACACCCGAGACCTCCGCAACAAGTCAGTCCTCACCCACACCTACAACGCCCTACACCCGCCGACACCACCTCCCCTCTGACCACCTCCTCCTCCTCCGGAGCCTCTGATGTAAGGTCTGTTCCTGCAGGTTCCTTCGCTCCAGCGCCCTGAAGACCAAGTACAAGAACATCTACAGACCGTCCACTGGAGCCGTGATGCTGCTGGCGGCTCTGCACACGTGTGACCAGGTAACTGTCCTTTACACGCGTGACCAGGTAACTGTCCTTTACACGCGTGACCAGGTAACTGTCCTTTACACGCGTGACCAGGTAACTGTCCTTTACACGCGTGACCAGGTAACTGTCCTTTACACGCGTGACCAGGTAACTGTCCTTTACACGCGTGACCGGGTAACTGTCCTTTACACGCGTGACCAGGTAACTGTCCTTTACACGCGTGACCAGGTAACTGTCCTTTACACGCGTGACCAGGTAACTGTCCTTTACACGCGTGACCGGGTAACTGTCCTTTACACGCGTGACCAGGTAACTGTCCTTTACACGCGTGACCAGGTAACTGTCCTTTATGCTGCGTCCACACCACATGCGTTTTGAGCGTCAAAAACGCGCCTCAAGCGTCGTTAGACGCTTGTTTTCATGGGAGAAAACCGGAGCTCAATGTGAGCTACCTGAGCTAACTGAGCTAACTGAGCTACCTGAGCTACCTGAGCTACCTGAGGTAACTGAGCTAACTGAGCTAACTGAGCTAACTGAGGTAACTGAGCTAACTGAGCTAACTGAGCTAACTGAGCTAACTGAGGTAACTGATCTAACTGAGGTAACTGAGGTAACTGAGCTAACTGAGCTAACTGAGCTAACTGAGCTAACTGAGCTAACTGAGCTAACTGAGCTAACTGAGCTAACTGAGCTACCTGAGCTACCTGAGCTACCTGAGCTACCTGAGGTAACTGAGGTAACTGAGCTAACTGAGCTAACTGAGCTAACTGAGCTAACTGAGCTAACTGAGCTAACTGAGCTAACTGAGCTAACTGAGGTAACTGAGGTAACTGAGGTAACTGAGCTAACTGAGGTAACTGAGGTAACTGAGGTAACTGAGGTAACTGAGCTAACTGAGCTAACTGAGCTAACTGAGCTAACTGAGCTAACTGAGGTAACTGAGGTAACTGAGGTAACTGAGGTAACTGAGGTAACTGAGGTAACTGAGCTAACTGAGCTACCTGAGCTAACTGAGCTAACTGAGCTAACTGAGCTAACTGAGCTACCTGAGCTACCTGAGCTAACTGAGCTAACTGAGCTAACTGAGGTAACTGAGCTAACTGAGGTAACTGAGGTAACTGATCTAACTGAGCTACCTGAGCTACCTGAGCTACCTGAGCTAACTGAGCTACCTGAGCTAACTGAGCTAACTGAGCTAACTGAGCTAACTGAGGTAACTGAGGTAACTGAGGTAACTGAGGTAACTGAGGTAACTGAGGTAACTGAGCTACCTGAGCTAACTGAGCTAACTGAGCTAACTGAGCTAACTGAGCTAACTGAGCTACCTGAGCTAACTGAGCTAACTGAGCTAACTGAGGTAACTGAGCTACCTGAGCTAACTGAGCTACCTGAGCTAACTGAGCTAACTGAGCTAACTGAGCTACCTGAGCTACCTGAGCTAACTGAGCTAACTGAGCTACCTGAGCTAACTGAGGTAACTGAGGTAACTGAGGTAACTGATCTAACTGAGCTACCTGAGCTACCTGAGCTACCTGAGCTACCTGAGCTAACTGAGCTAACTGGGCTAACTGAGGTAACTGAGCTAACTGAGCTAACTGGGCTAACTGGGCTAACTGGGCTAACTGAGGTAACTGATCTAACTGAGCTAACTGGGCTAACTGAGGTAACTGATCTAACTGAGCTAACTGAGCTAACTGGGCTAACTGGGCTAACTGAGGTAACTGATCTAACTGAGCTAACTGAGGTAACTGAGCTAACTGAGCTACCTGAGCTACCTGAGCTAACTGAGCTAACTGAGCTAACTGATCTAACTGAGCTAACTGAGCTAACTGAGCTAACTGAGCTAACTGAGCTAACTGAGCTAACTGAGGTAACTGATCTAACTGAGCTAACTGAGCTAACTGAGCTAACTGAGGTAACTGATCTAACTGAGCTAACTGAGGTAACTGAGGTAACTGAGCTAACTGAGCTACCTGAGCTACCTGAGCTAACTGAGCTAACTGAGCTAACTGAGCTAACTGAGCTAACTGAGCTAACTGAGCTAACTGAGCTAACTGAGCTAACTGAGGTAACTGATCTAACTGAGCTAACTGAGCTAACTGAGCTAACTGAGCTAACTGAGCTAACTGAGGTAACTGATCTAACTGAGCTAACTGAGGTAACTGAGCTAACTGAGCTAACTGAGCTACCTGAGCTACCTGAGCTAACTGAGCTAACTGAGGTAACTGATCTAACTGAGCTAACTGAGCTAACTGAGCTAACTGAGCTAACTGAGCTAACTGAGCTAACTGAGCTAACTGATCTAACTGAGCTAACTGAGCTAACTGAGCTACCTGAGCTACCTGAGCTACCTGAGCTAACTGAGCTAACTGAGGTAACTGATCTAACTGAGCTAACTGAGCTACCTGAGCTAACTGAGCTACCTGAGCTAAGTGAGCTAACTGAGGTAACTGATCTAACTGAGCTAACTGAGCTACCTGAGCTACCTGAGCTAACTGAGCTAACTGAGGTAACTGATCTAACTGAGCTAACTGAGCTAACTGAGCTACCTGAGCTAACTGAGCTACCTGAGCTAACTGAGCTACCTGAGCTAACTGAGCTAACTGAGGTAACTGATCTAACTGAGCTAACTGAGCTAACTGAGGTAACTGAGCTAACTGAGCTACCTGAGCTACCTGAGCTAACTGAGCTAACTGAGCTAACACGCTGGTTTCCTCCCGGAGCTGATTGTAGATGATGTGAGTAATAAACTCCAACATCAGCAGCTCAGTGTGTGATCATTGTTCTTTAATGACTTTATTTGTTCATATTTCTCGTTTTCATGTGAGGACCGGAGGTTTAGCTTAGCATTAGCTTTCTCCGGTGCTAATGCTACAACAGGCTCCTCGAGGCCCAAACACATTCCCAGCGCAGATGTTTTGTTGTCGCTGCTTTTAATCCTGGTGTTTTACAAAGACACATCAGTGTTTCTTTATCTAAAGTCCCAGAGCTGCTGTAGCTCCGGTTCACCATGAAGCTAAACCTCCATGACTTGTTTACATCTGTGGGGCTGGCAGAACATCTGCCCCGGTGGCTCAGCTACAGCGTCACTATGGGGAGAAAGCTCCTGATTGGTCGACGCTCGCGAGTTTCTCCAAAAAGTTCAACATTTCCCAACTCAACTTGAAGCAGCTGAACGTCTTATCTCTCCTACGCCGTCAACACTTTCCCTTCAAGGCCACGGAGCCAAAACCAGATACGGCCTGAGCTCTGGGTCATGTTTGCATAACACAGACTTTCAGACTGGAAACAACTGCACACACACATACTTCTGTGTGTATTACCCGTGTACTCGTGTATTAACTACTCGTGCACTCGTGTATATATTACCCGTGTACTCGTGTACTTGCAGGTGGACGCGTACGGCTTCATGACGCCCGACTACATGAAGTACTCGTGTATATTACCCGTGTACTTGTGTACTTGCAGGTGGACGCGTACGGCTTCATGACGCCCGACTACATGAAGTACTCGTGTATATTACCCGTGTACTCGTGTACTTGCAGGTGGACGCGTACGGCTTCATGACGCCCGACTACATGAAGTACTCGTGTATATTACTCGTGTACTCGTGTACTTGCAGGTGGACGCGTACGGCTTCATGACGCCCGACTACATGAAGTACTCGTGTATATGACCCGTGTACTCGTGTACTTGCAGGTGGACGCGTACGGCTTCATGACGCCCGACTACATGAAGTACTCGTGTATATGACCCGTGTACTCGTGTACTTGCAGGTGGACGCGTACGGCTTCATGACGCCCGACTACATGAAGTACTCGTGTATATTACCCGTGTACTCGTGTACTTGCAGGTGGATGCGTACGGCTTCATGACGCCCGACTACATGAAGTACTCGTGTATATTACCCGTGTACTCGTGTACTTGCAGGTGGATGCGTACGGCTTCATGACGCCCGACTACATGAAGTACTCGTGTGTATGACCCGTGTACTCGTGTACTTGCAGGTGGACGCGTACGGCTTCATGACGCCCGACTACATGAAGTACTCGTGTATATGACCCGTGTACTCGTGTACTTGCAGGTGGACGCGTACGGCTTCATGACGCCCGACTACATGAAGTACTCGTGTATATGACCCGTGTACTCGTGTACTTGCAGGTGGACGCGTACGGCTTCATGACGCCCGACTACATGAAGTACTCGTGTATATTACCCGTGTACTCGTGTACTTGCAGGTGGACGCGTACGGCTTCATGACGCCCGACTACATGAAGTACTCCGATCATTACTACGACAGGACGTTCCACGGCGTCGGCTTCTACATCAACCACGACCTGCGTTTGGAGATGTCGCTATGGCAACAGCTGCACAAGGCGGGGCTTATCCGGCTCTACATGCACTGACTCCGCCCCCTCATGTGTGTTTTTATTATCAGGCCAAACGCTGCAGTGAGTGCCACTAAAACATGAACAATAGGGTCAAAGAGGCTTCAGACCAAAGCGTTAAAGCCCTGGACGAGCGAGAGTTTTATTCATAATGAACTTTTAGATTTGACCAAAACGTTTTAAATGTTACGTTCGTTTGCTTTAAGTCTCGTTACGGCTTTAAAGTATAAATACTTTAATGTACATGAAACTTTTCACATATTTATCAAAACCACGTCTGAAGAAATATTTAATCGTGAATTTAAAAAATGAAAAGAAATATTTTCCGTTACAGTTTCCATCAGGGAATCGATTCGATACCGATACTGGTCATTTCATCTGAGTCAATGTATTTCAATCAATATACATTTACAAATCTGGTTATTTTATATAAATATGATAAAAATTATTATTAAATACTTTAACGGGTTCATTAAACAAAGTTACTGTGAAATAAAAACAAAGAAACTGAATCTAAACCAGGAGGACGTGATCACAACACACGCCTTCTTTTACATGAAGATCAGTATCGTATATATCCCAATGTCCATGCTTAAAAAGTATTGATACTTAAAAAGTATCGATACTTTTTAAGTATCGATACCACAATATCGATACTTAAAAAGTATCGATACTGTGGTATCGATCCGCCCATCCCTTGTCTTCATCGCTGCGGACGACAAAAAAAAAATCAGGATTTGACTGAAAACTTCACATCACAAGTGACTTCCTGTTTTGATTCTCGCCAAAATAAAAGCCCTGAGCTCGTCTCAGCAGGTCCTTCAACATCACGAGAATATAAATAATTATAATAATAATTATAATGATAATGATAATAATGCATTGTTTTTCTACAGCACTTTTCTCTCTGAACATGGCATTATTCTTTCGCTCCACACTCGGTGGTGATGAGCCACTATTGTAGCCACAGCTGCCCTGTAGACTGACGGATGCGAGGCTCCCGGTCTGCGCCCTCGGCCCCCCCGACCCCCCCCGCCCCCCCCCAGGCCGTCCCAGAGCCTCCCCCAGGCCCCCCCGACCCCCCCAGGCCGTCCCAGAGCCTCCCTCAGGCCCCCCCGACCCCCCCGGGCCGTCCCAGAGCCTCCCCCAGGCCCCTCCGACCCCCCCGGGCCGTCCCAGAGCCTCCCCCAGGCCCCCCCGACCCCCCCCAGGCCCCCCCGACCCCCCCAGGCCGTCCCAGAGCCTCCCCCAGGCCCCCCCGACCCCCCCAGGCCGTCCCAGAGCCTCCCTCAGGCCCCCCCGACCCCCCCGGGCCGTCCCAGAGCCTCCCCCAGGCCCCTCCGACCCCCCCGGGCCGTCCCAGAGCCTCCCCCAGGCCCCCCCGACCCCCCCAGGCCGTCCCAGAGCCTCCCCCAGGCCCCCCCGACCCCCCCAGGCCGTCCCAGAGCCTCCCTCAGGCCCCCCCAGGCCCCCCCCGGGCCGTCCCAGAGCCTCCCCCAGGCCCCCCCGACCCCCCCAGGCCGTCCCAGAGCCTCCCTCAGGCCCCCCCAGGCCCCCCCCGGGCCGTCCCAGAGCCTCCCTCAGGACGTGCGTTTGGTCCGGTTTGAATCTTTAATGTTTGAACCTGAGTCTCGGGTTCGTGTTTCGCCGTTTGAGCTTCGTTTCCACTCGATCTTTGTTTCTGTGATTCTGGAAGTCGAGTAACTCAAGTGTCTTCACTCAAACGTTAACGGGACGACTCTCGCATTTACTCAGAGGATCGAGTACTAGTTTTACTCGAGTAACAGTTACTCCGTCCTCTGAGTAAAATGTTAAAGAGTAAATATTTCATACATTTTCTTTGGAAGTTTAGTTTCTCATCGTTTACGTCACGGTTGAAAGAGTTTCGTGGCGCTAGGCTAATGCGAGGCTAATGCTAGGCTAATGCTAGGCTAATGCTAGGCTAATGCTAGGCTAATGCTAGGCTAATGCTAGGCTAATGCTAGGCTAAACAGTGTGACCCGCTCCACTTCTAACCCCAGACTAACCATAGAAATGTCTGTGTCCACAGACCCTTTAATTGTTTGTAAACATTCGGGGCTGAGCTGGAGGCAGGAAGTCAGATTCCTATCTATTTCCATTGGAGCTGTTGTCATGGTAACGATAAACAAATGTTTAAGGAAATGTCAAATAAACCTTATTTTATCGTCTCGAATGTCGTTCCTCTTGTTCTGGCGCCATAAGCCACAACAGGACCACGTTTTAGTCGTAGTTTTACACTTGTAATATATTATAATCACTAGTTTTTGTTTAATCTTATTTCTCTCGATCACTTCCTGTCTCCAGATGATGTCACTGATGATGTCAGCATTTAAAGGGCCAATAGATACAGACGCATCTCGTCATAGAAGGGGGCGTGGCTTCGCCGAGGGGGAAAATAGAATCTTTAGAGAAACACCATTTTCCACTCTTTTTAGCCGTTTTCTGGTGAAATATGAACTGATTTATCACATAAATAACGTCAAGTGTAAATCGGGCCCATATGGATATTTTCTCACAGCAGATTGTTCAGTAGAAGTGAAAAAACGGCAGTTGTAGCAAGCGCTAGCTAACCGTTAGCATTAGCCCGATGCTAACATGTAGCATCAAGTTAGCATTCTCCGTTATTCATGTATTTATGGGCTGTTGAACCACTTTGCTCCTCCCCATGTCTTTGTTTCTTTATTTAGTAGAAACTATTTTCATAATTCAGCATTTGTTAAAGTAGTTTTTGAATAATGAGAGAAAATATAAATTTTTTCAAAGTTTTTCCCCCTTAACTATTTTCAAAAATGACCATATATGGGCGATTCCAGAGATGTGTCTGTATCTATAGAATCATTTAAAGAACTTATATTTGAGCATCAGCTTCGTGGTTGTATTAGCTACGCAGGCTAGCTGATACCATAGACATGCACTAGCCTAGCATTAGCCTAGCGCCACGAAACTCTTCAAACATAAGAACTGCATGAATTACAAAAACAAATATCTCCATAAATCAGCTAATATGCTAATATGCTAATGAGTCCGACACTGTGGGGGCGGGGCCACAGATGGCGTGTTTGATCCCGTGAGTCGTTTCCGAGCCGCACGTTAAACCCGTGACCTTCCCGCCGGCCTCTCCCGCGGCTCCGGTTTCTCTCCGGAGGCCGAGACCAAACCTGGGACTTAAACCTGGGACTTAAACCCACGGCTCGGACTCAAAGGGCTCGTTCTGAGCTCGCGTTACAGTCGTCTGGACTGAGCCCAAAGTGCCTTTTCTCTTCCTTTTGTGCCTCATTTACTCAGTGAAACTAAATCACTCCAAACCAAAGACTGGATCAGGGACGTTCACTGTGTTCGGGGAATGTGGGAAATGTGCAATTTGTAAAAGTCTGTTTGATTCGATAAAAGACTGATTTCACCGAGTCCTTTGTTTCTTCATGATTTTACTTTAGGAGAGTTTGTGAATAAAACTGAATCATTAGAGACACATTTAATCAGTGGTTTAAGATTAAAGCTTCAGGGTCAGATGAAGCTTCAGGTCTGGAGCAGAAGGAACTCACGTTAATACAGTTACTCCATGGTCTGTGTGATACTGGATTCTGATTGGCTGGTGCATTATTTTAGTCCGGTAGTTAAATCACTGGGATGTCACTCCGCTGTGGCGTCGCCATAGCAACGCCTGACACAGCTGAATCAGATAAAGGCGTAATTAGTGACTGACAGGAACGTATGAGATGGATTTAGTGTTTGCTAAATGTTTGTAGAGGAGAGTGAGCAGCTAGGTTAGCTACTGTTAATAACATATGAGCTTTACATTTCTATTGGAAACAAGCAACAAAACTGGAACAATGATGGAAATGTCACAAAAAAAGTGACGAAAACTTGGTGAAAAAGTGGCAAAAATGTCAAGAAATTGACAAAAAATGGAGGAAAAAAATGACAAAAATGACAAAAAACGACAAAAAAATGACAAAAAACGACAAAAAAAAACGACAAAAAAACAACAAAACGCCAAAAAATGACAAAAAACGACAAAAAAACAACCAAAAAAACAACCAAAAAACGACAAAAAAACGACTAAAAAACTACAAAAAAGACAAAAAAAGACAAAAAAAGACAAAAAAAAGACAAAAACGACAAAAAAATGACAAAAAAAGTCAAAAAACGACAAAAAACGACAAAAAAACGACCAAAAAACGACAAAAAAGACAAAAAACGACAAAAAAACGACAAAAAAACGACAAAACACGGCAAGACAAAAAAACGACAAAAAATGACAAAAAACGACAAAAAATGACAAAACGACAAAAAAACGACAAAAAACGTCAAAAAAACGTCAAAAAAACGACAAAAAACGACAAAAAACGACAAAAAACAAAAAAACACAAAAAACCACAACAAAAAACGACAAAAAAACGACAAAAAATGACAAAACGACAAAAAAACGACAAAAAATGACAAAAAACGACAAAAACCACAAAAAACCACAACAAAAAAAAAACACAAAAAAACAAAAAACAACAAAAAACAACAAAAAACGACAAAAAAACGACAAAAAACAACAAAAAAACGACAAAAAACAACAAAAAACGACAAGACAAAAAAACGACAAGACAAAAAAACGACAAAAAAATGACAAAAAACGACAAAACACAAAAAACGACAAAAAAACGACAAAAAACGACAAAAAAACGACAAAAAAACGACAAAAAACGACAAAAAAACGACAAAAAACGACAAAAAATGACAAAACGACAAAAAACGACAAAAAACAAAAAAAACACAAAAAACGACAAAAAACAACAAAAAACGACTAAAAACGACAAAAAATGACAAAACGACAAAAAAACGACAAAAAACGACAAAAACGACAAAAAAACACAAAAAAACAAAAAAACACAAAAAAACACAAAAAACAACAAAAAACAACAAAAAGCGACAAAAAAACGACAAAAAACAAAAAAACGACAAAAAAACGACAAAAAAAACGTAAAAGGTAAATAACTGGTGCCCACGAGTGCCGCATATCGGTGTTTCCTTCCAGGGAAAAGTGTTTCCGGGTTAGTCCTGTTGTGTTGTGATTCTGTGCTGATGTTGTGTCGTTGAGCCTGACTGAGATCCTCGTAATAGCTGCGGAGAATGACTCGCTCTGAGACCAGCCTTCAGTGACCGGCTAATAACCCACACAAAATAGTCCCGTAGTCTGGCAGATTTAGTGACTTTAGTCAATGAAAAACACATGTATTATAAATGTTAGGTTTGTGGGACCCTGGTATAAGCGGATTAAACAACGTTATAATGCAGGAGGAACAACACTGTGTCGGGCGTTAGAACCGGCTAACGCAGCTCTGAGGTGTTTAGTCCTTAATCCTGATAAGAGTTTAATGAGAGTTCCTGTTCCTGAATCCACCAGTTCAAACGAAGCTCTGGTTTCAGCTCTAAACAACTCTGTGGATGAGGTTTGGATCTGCCGCCCTCTGCTGGACCACACGCCTCATTACAGTCCGGGACAAACGGGACTGAAAACAAAACTCAAGTGACATTCAATAAAATAAATAAAGCTTCCTGTTCGTCCCTCATCATTCCCACACACTTCCCTCCAGAATAAAAGCTGTTAGATCTCCTTCCCTTCAGAATAAAAGCCGTTAGATCTCCTTCCCTCCAGAATAAAAGCTGTTAGATCTCCTTCCCTCCAGAATAAAAGCTGTTAGATCTCCTTCCCTCCAGAATAAAAGCTGTTAGATCTCCTTCCCTTCAGAATAAAAGCTGTTAGATCTCCTTCCCTCCAGAATAAAAGCTGTTAGATCTCCTTCCCTCCAGAATAAAAGCCGTTAGATCTCCTTCCCTCCAGAATAAAAGCCGTTAGATCTCCTTCCCTCCAGAATAAAAGCCGTTAGATCTCCTTCCCTCCAGAATAAAAGCTGTTAGATCTCCTTCCCTCCAGAATAAAAGCTGTTAGATCTCCTTCCCTCCAGAATAAAAGCTGTTAGATCTCCTTCCCTCCAGAATAAAAGCTGTCAGATCTCCTTCCCTCCAGAATAAAAGCCGTTAGATCTCCTTCCCTCCAGAATAAAAGCTGTTAGATCTCCTTCCCTCCAGAATAAAAGCTGTTAGATCTCCTTCCCTCCAGAATAAAAGCTGTTAGATCTCCTTCCCTCCAGAATAAAAGCTGTCAGATCTCCTTCCCTTCAGAATAAAAGCTGTTAGATCTCCTTCCCTTCAGAATAAAAGCTGTTAGATCTCCTTCCCTTCAGAATAAAAGCTGTTAGATCTCCTTCCCTCCAGAATAAAAGCTGTCAGATCTCCTTCCCTTCAGAATAAAAGCTGTTAGATCTCCTTCCCTTCAGAATAAAAGCTGTTAGATCTCCTTCCCTTCAGAATAAAAGCTGTTAGAAAAAAACGACAAAAAACGACAAAAAACGACAAAAAACGACAAAAAACGACAAAAAAACACGACAAAAAAACGAAAAAAAAACGACAAAAAAAACCACAAAAAACGACGACAAAAAACAAAAAACGACAAAAAACGACAAAAAAACGAAAAAAAAACGACAAAAAAACGAAAAAAAAAAAAGACAAAAAAACGACAAAAAAACGACAAAAAAAACGACAAAAAAAACGAAAAAAAACCACAAAAAAACCACAAAAAACAAAAAACCACAAAAAAACGACAAAAAAAAACGACAAAAAACGACAAAAAAAACGACAAAAAAAAAAACGACAAAAAAACGACAAAAAAAACGACAAAAAAAAAAAAACGACAAAAAACAAAAAACGACAAAAAAACGAAAAAAACGACAAAAATACGACAAAAAAAACACAAAAAACAAAAAACGACAAAAAAACGACAAAAAACGACAAAAAAAACGACAAAAAAAAAAAAACGACACAAAAACGACAAAAAAACGTTCAGAAAAAAAGCTGTCAGATCTCCTTCCCTCCAGAATAAAAGCTGTTAGATCTCCTTCCCTTCAGAATAAAAGCCGTTAGATCTCCTTCCCTTCAGAATAAAAGCCGTTAGATCTCCTTCCCTTCAGAATAAAAGCTGTTAGATCTCCTTCCCTCCAGAATAAAAGCTGTTAGATCTCCTTCCCTTCAGAATAAAAGCTGTTAGATCTCCTTCCCTCCAGAATAAAAGCTGTTAGATCTCCTTCCCTTCAGAATAAAAGCTGTTAGATCTCCTTCCCTTCAGAATAAAAGCTGTTAGATCTCCTTCCCTTCAGAATAAAAGCTGTTAGATCTCCTCCCCTCCAGAATAAAAGCTCGCTCAAAGTTAAAAGTCACGTCTTTATTTGCACAAAAGGATCACGTACAAAAACACACAAATATTTACACGTTTTATAAAACAAACTGTAATTCAAACGGGTTTAAAGGAGAGGGTTTTACGTCGGTCACAGTTTGACGAGCAGCAGGGGGCGCCGCGGAGTCTCAGTGACGAGCAGCAGGGGGCGCTGCAGAGTCTCAGTGACGAGCAGCAGGGGGCGCCGCAGAGTCTCAGTGACGAGCAGCAGGGGGCGCCGCAGAGTCTCAGTGACGAGCAGCAGGGGGCGCCGCAGAGTCTCAGTGACGAGCAGCAGGGGGCGCTGCAGAGTCTCAGTGACGAGCAGCAGGGGGCGCTGCAGAGTCTCAGTGACGAGCAGCAGGGGGCGCCGCAGAGTCTCAGTGACGAGCAGCAGGGGGCGCCGCGGAGTCTCAGAGAGTTTAGTCCTGACTGTTCTCCCGAGTCTCCTCTTCTTCCAGCTCAGGCTCAGGCCGGGACTCGGACTCTGGGTCTGGGTCAGCCTCGGTCTCCTTGGTCTCCTCCTTATCGGTGTCCTGGGTCTCCTCGGTCTCCTCCTCCTCCTCCTCCTTGGCCTCGGTCTCCTCCTGAGTCTCCTCCTGGGTATTCTCCTTGGTCTCCTTGGCCTTGGTGGTTTCAGTTTCCTCAGCCTCAGTCTCCTCCTCCTCAGTCGCCTCCTCGGTCTCCTCCTCCTCCTCCTGGGTCTCTTGAGTCTCCTCCTGAGTCTCCTCCTGAGTCTCCTCCTGAGTCTCCTCCTCCTCCTGGGTCTCCTCCTCCTCCTGGGTCTCCTCCTCCTCCTGGGTCTCCTCCTCCTGGGTCTCCTGGGTGGGCGTCCCGTGTGCTCTGAAGCGGTACACGCAGGTGAACTCCTCGTGGCCCCAGTTTGACGACACTTGGACCAGAATGAACTGGAACGACTCCGTTTTCTCCTCCTGAAACGACAGCGCTCCTTTACAGACGAGGCCGGGTTTGTTTCTCCCCCTGTGGAGCTGCTCCTGCTCTGACAAACACAACTCTAAAACATGAACAATAGAAACACCTCAGGCTGCAGTGAGGAGGAGGGTTGGACTCAGAGGAGATGAAGAAGAAGAAGAAGAGCCACTCACTTTAACATGTTTCTGTTTCCACATGTGGATTTGTGGGTCTGACACGTCTTTCATCTCAAACATCCTTAAGTTAAAGGTTTCAATCACACAAATATATAATAATATAATATAATATAACATAATATAATAATAATAATAATAATAATAATAATATAATATAAAATCTCTGACAGGTCCAGTTTCAGAGCTTCATATTCAGGACTGTGACGTCAGAAACCGTCCTTCAGCTGCAGTGACTGATGTGTCCTGTAGAGGGCACTGTCTGTGTCTGAGTGACTCACAGTGACTCTGTAGTGACTGATGCGTCCTGTAGAGGGCACTGTCTGTGTCTGAGTGACTCACAGTGACTCTGTAGTGACTGATGCGTCCTGTAGAGGGCACTGTGTGTGTGTGAGTGACTCACAGTGACTCTGTAGTGACTGATACGTCCTGTAGAGGGCACTGTGTGTGTCTGAGTGACTCACAGTGACGCTGTAGTGACTGATGCGTCCTGTAGAGGGCACTGTGTGTGTGTGAGTGACTCACAGTGACTCTGTAGTGACTGATGCGTCCTGTAGAGGGCACTGTGTGTGTCTGAGTGACTCACAGTGACTCTGTAGTGACTGATGCGTCCTGTAGAGGGCACTGTGTGTGTCTGAGTGACTCACAGTGACTCTGTAGTGACTGATGCGTCCTGTAGAGGGCACTGTGTGTGTCTGAGTGACTCACAGTGACTCTGTAGTGACTGATGCGTCCTGTAGAGGGCACTGTGTGTGTGTGAGTGACTCACAGTGACGCTGTAGTGACTGATACGTCCTGTAGAGGGCACTGTGTGTGTGTGAGTGACTCACAGTGACGCTGTAGTGACTGATGCGTCCTGTAGAGGGCACTGTCTGTGTCTGAGTGACTCACAGTGACTCTGTAGTGACTGATGTGTCCTGTAGAGGGCACTGTGTGTGTGTGAGTGACTCACAGTGACGCTGTAGTGACTGATACGTCCTGTAGAGGGCACTGTGTGTGTGTGAGTGACTCACAGTGACGCTGTAGTGACTGATACGTCCTGTAGAGGGCACTGTGTGTGTCTGAGTGACTCACAGTGACTCAGTAGTGACTGATGCGTCCTGTAGAGGGCACTGTGTGTGTGTGAGTGACTCACAGTGACGCTGTAGTGACTGATGTGTCCTGTAGAGGGCACTGTCTGTGTGTGTGAGTGACTCTGTAGTGACTGATGCGTCCTGTAGAGGGCACTGTGTGTGTGTGAGTGACTCACAGTGACGCTGTAGTGACTGATACGTCCTGTAGAGGGCACTGTGTGTGTGTCTGAGTGACTCACAGTGACGCTGTAGTGACTGATGTGTCCTGTAGAGGGCACTGTCTGTGTGTGTGAGTGACTCTGTAGTGACTGATGCGTCCTGTAGAGGGCACTGTGTGTGTGTGAGTGACTCACAGTGACGCTGTAGTGACTGATACGTCCTGTAGAGGGCACTGTGTGTGTGTGAGTGACTCACAGTGACGCTGTAGTGACTGATGCGTCCTGTAGAGGGCACTGTCTGTGTGTGTGAGTGACTCACAGTGACGCTGTAGTGACTGATGCGTCCTGTAGAGGGCACTGTGTGTGTGTGAGTGACTCACAGTGACTCTGTAGTGACTGATACGTCCTGTAGAGGGCACTGTGTGTGTGTGAGTGACTCACAGTGACGCTGTAGTGACTGATACGTCCTGTAGAGGGCACTGTGTGTGTGTGAGTGACTCACAGTGACTCTGTAGTGACTGATACGTCCTGTAGAGGGCACTGTGTGTGTGTGAGTGACTCACAGTGACGCTGTAGTGACTGATGTGTCCTGTAGAGGGCACTGTCTGTGTGTGTGAGTGACTCTGTAGTGACTGATGCGTCCTGTAGAGGGCACTGTGTGTGTGTGAGTGACTCACAGTGACGCTGTAGTGACTGATACGTCCTGTAGAGGGCACTGTGTGTGTGTCTGAGTGACTCACAGTGACGCTGTAGTGACTGATACGTCCTGTAGAGGGCACTGTCTGTGTTTGAGTGACTCACAGTGACGCTGTAGTGACTGATACGTCCTGTAGAGGGCACTGTCTGTGTTTGAGTGACTCACAGTGACTCTGTAGTGACTGATGCGTCCTGTAGAGGGCACTGTGTGTGTGAGTGACTCACAGTGACTCTGTAGTGACTGATACGTCCTGTAGAGGGCACTGTGTGTGTGTGTGAGTGACTCACAGTGACGCTGTAGTGACTGATACGTCCTGTAGAGGGCACTGTCTGTGTTTGAGTGACTCACAGTGACTCTGTAGTGACTGATGCGTCCTGTAGAGGGCACTGTGTGTGTGAGTGACTCACAGTGACTCTGTAGTGACTGATACGTCCTGTAGAGGGCACTGTGTGTGTGTGAGTGACTCACAGTGACGCTGTAGTGACTGATACGTCCTGTAGAGGGCACTGTGTGTGTCTGAGTGACTCACAGTGACTCTGTAGTGACTGATGCGTCCTGTAGAGGGCACTGTCTGTGTCTGAGTGACTCACAGTGACTCTGTAGTGACTGATGCGTCCTGTAGAGGGCACTGTGTGTGTCTGAGTGACTCTGTAGTGACTGATGCGTCCTGTAGAGGGCACTGTGTGTGTGTGAGTGACTCACAGTGACGCTGTAGTGACTGATGCGTCCTGTAGAGGGCACTGTGTGTGTCTGAGTGACTCACAGTGACTCTGTAGTGACTGATGCGTCCTGTAGAGGGCACTGTGTGTGTCTGAGTGACTCACAGTGACGCTGTAGTGACTGATACGTCCTGTAGAGGGCACTGTGTGTGTCTGAGTGACTCACAGTGACTCAGTAGTGACTGATGCGTCCTGTAGAGGGCACTGTGTGTGTCTGAGTGACTCACAGTGACTCTGTAGTGACTGATGCGTCCTGTAGAGGGCACTGTCTGTGTCTGAGTGACTCTGTAGTGACTGATATGTCCTGTAGAGGGCACTGTGTGTGTGTCTGAGTGACTCACAGTGACGCTGTAGTGACTGATACGTCCTGTAGAGGGCACTGTGTGTGTGTCTGAGTGACTCACAGTGACTCTGTAGTGACTGATGCGTCCTGTAGAGGGCACTGTGTGTGTCTGAGTGACTCACAGTGACTCTGTAGTGACTGATGCGTCCTGTAGAGGGCACTGTCTGTGTCTGAGTGACTCTGTAGTGACTGATACGTCCTGTAGAGGGCACTGTGTGTGTGTCTGAGTGACTCACAGTGACTCTGTAGTGACTGATGCGTCCTGTAGAGGGCACTGTCTGTGTCTGAGTGACTCTGTAGTGACTGATACGTCCTGTAGAGGGCACTGTGTGTGTGTCTGAGTGACTCACAGTGACTCTGTAGTGACTGATGCGTCCTGTAGAGGGCACTGTGTGTGTGTCTGAGTGACTCACAGTGACTCTGTAGTGACTGATGCGTCCTGTAGAGGGCACTGTGTGTGTCTGAGTGACTCACAGTGACTCTGTAGTGACTGATGCGTCCTGTAGAGGGCACTGTCTGTGTCTGAGTGACTCTGTAGTGACTGATACGTCCTGTAGAGGGCACTGTGTGTGTCTGAGTGACTCACAGTGACTCTGTAGTGACTGATGCGTCCTGTAGAGGGCACTGTGTGTGTGTCTGAGTGACTCACAGTGACGCTGTAGTGACTGATACGTCCTGTAGAGGGCACTGTGTGTGTGTCTGAGTGACTCACAGTGACGCTGTAGGTCTGCAGAGCGTCTCCGTCCTCGTCGTACAGATACGTCCCCAGCAGAGCGCCCTCCTCCTCCAGCTCGTCCCTCAGGCCCTGCAGATCCAAACACAAACTTAATAATGGAAAGAGCCAGGTTTAAATGGGAGCTTTTATTAAGCCACATATTAATCACAAAGTGACTGGTTATTAGTGAAAAGAACCCTTTATTAAAGAGTATCTTACATAAACTCTGAAGTCCTTAATTAACCTCTTAACTCCCGCCTGAACTGAGAGCATTTTCTCCAGTTCAGCTTTACCCAAATCCTTTTGAAAGCTAAGACCTACAAAACTCATCTAAATGGATCTTTTTCCTCACATTTTTTTTGGTTATTCAACTATTCAATTTTTTTGTCTTTTTTTTGTCTTCATTTTTTTGTGACATTTTTGTCATCTTCGTCAAAGTTTTCTCACTTTTTTGTCACATTTTTGTCTCAGTTTTGTTGCTATTTTCTCACCTTTTTTTCCAGAAGCTTTTGGATTGGGGTAAAGCTAAATTGGAGAAAATGTGCTCGGTTCAGGTGGGAGTTAAGGGATTAAAGAGTATCTCACGTAGAGGCTGAAGTCCTTTATTAAAGAGTATCTCACGTAGACGCTGAAGTCCTTTATTAAAGAGTATCTCACGTAGAGGCTGAAGTCCTTTATTAAAGAGTATCTTACGTAGAGGCTGAAGTCCTTTATTAAAGAGTATCTTACGTAGACGCTGAAGTCCTTGGGGGCGCTCCGCACTGACCCGCTGGGGGAGAGCGCCCGGGGGACGTGTTCGAGGGAGAACCCGGAGGGGATGATCCTGGAGGACAGACGGATCACGAACTCACCGCTGGAGCCGCTGAACGCCCAACAGTTCCCGGGCTGAACGTCCGGCTGCAGAGACAGAACAGAAGTATAAATCACATATCACATGGATGACGGTGCAGAAGTGTAAATCACATGACGGTGCAGAAGTGTAAATCACATGACGGTGTAGAAGTGTAAATCACATGACGGTGCAGAAGTGTAAATCACATGACGGTGCAGAAGTGTAAATCACATGACGGTGTAGAAGTGTAAATCACATGACTGAGCAGAAGTGTAAATCACATGACGGTGTAGAAGTGTAAATCACATGACGGTGCAGAAGTGTAAATCACATGACGGTGCAGAAGTGTAAATCACATGACGGTGCAGAAGTGTAAATCACATGACGGTGTAGAAGTGTAAATCACATGACGGTGCAGAAGTGTAAATCACCTGGATGACGGTGTAGAAGTGTAAATCACATGACAGTGTAGAAGTGTAAATCACATGACGGTGTAGAAGTGTAAATCACATGACAGTGTAGAAGTGTAAATCACATGACAGTGCAGAAGTGTAAATCACATGACAGTGCAGAAGTGTAAATCACATGACGGTGTAGAAGTGTAAATCACATGACGGTGTAGAAGTGTAAATCACATGACGGTGCAGAAGTGTAAATCACATGACGGTGCAGAAGTGTAAATCACATGACGGAGCAGAAGTGTAAATCACATGACGGAGCAGAAGTGTAAATCACATGACGGTGCAGAAGTGTAAATCACATGACGGTGCAGAAGTATATATCACCTGGATGACGGTGTAGAAGTGTAAATCACATGACGGTGCAGAAGTGTAAATCACATGACGGTGCAGAAGTGTAAATCACATGACAGTGTAGAAGTGTAAATCACATGACAGTGTAGAAGTGTAAATCACATGGATGACAGTGCAGAAGTGTAAATCACATGACAGTGTAGAAGTGTAAATCACATGGATGACAGTGCAGAAGTGTAAATCACATGACGGTGCAGAAGTGTAAATCACATGACGGTGCAGAAGTGTAAATCACATGACGGTGTAGAAGTGTAAATCACATGACGGTGCAGAAGTGTAAATCACCTGGATGACGGTGCGTGGGGATTGGCTGAAGTACCACAGTGGGATCCCGAACAGACTGAGCAGAGCCGCTTTGGTCTGGAAGGTTTTAGAGCAACGTGTGCTGACGATACTGCCCCCTACAGGACACAAGAGACTGATAATACTGCCCCCTACAGGACACAAGAGACTGATAATACTGCCCCCTACAGGACACAAGAGGCTGATAATACTGCCCCCTACAGGACACAAGAGACTGATAATACTGCCCCTACAGGACACAAGAGACTGTGATAATACTGCCCCTACAGGACACAAGAGACTGATAATACTGCCCCTACAGGACACAAGAGACTGTGATAATACTGCCCCTACAGGACACAAGAGACTGTGATAATACTGCCCCTACAGGACACAAGAGACTGATAATACTGCCCCCTACAGGACACAAGAGACTGATAATACTGCCCCCTACAGGACACAAGAGACTGATAATACTGCCCCCTATAGGACACAAGAGACTGTGATAATACTGCCCCTACAGGACACAAGAGACTGATAATACTGCCCCTACAGGACACAAGAGACTGATAATACTGCCCCTACAGGACACAAGAGACTGATAATACTGCCCCCTATAGGACACAAGAGACTGATAATACTGCCCCCTATAGGACACAAGAGACTGTGATAATACTGCCCCCTACAGGACACAAGAGACTGATAATACTGCCCCCTACAGGACACAAGAGACTGATAATACTGCCCCCTACAGGACACAAGAGACTGATAATACTGCCCCTACAGGACACAAGAGACTGTGATAATACTGCCCCCTACAGGACACAAGAGACTGATAAAACTGCCCCTACAGGACACAAGAGACTGTGATAATACTGCCCCTACAGGACACAAGAGACTGATAATACTGCCCCCTACAGGACACAAGAGACTGATAAAACTGCCCCTACAGGACACAAGAGACTGTGATAATACTGCCCCTACAGGACACAAGAGACTGATAAAACTGCCCCTACAGGACACAAGAGACTGTGATAATACTGCCCCCTACAGGACACAAGAGACTGATAATACTGCCCCCTATAGGACACAAGAGACTGTGATAATACTGCCCCTACAGGACACAAGAGACTGATAATACTGCCCCTACAGGACACAAGAGACTGATAATACTGCCCCTACAGGACACAAGAGACTGATAATACTGCCCCCTATAGGACACAAGAGACTGATAATACTGCCCCCTATAGGACACAAGAGACTGTGATAATACTGCCCCCTATAGAACACAAGAGACTGATAATACTGCCCCCTACAGGACACAAGAGACTGATAATACTGCCCCCTACAGGACACAAGAGACTGATAATACTGCCCCTACAGGACACAAGAGACTGTGATAATACTGCCCCCTACAGGACACAAGAGACTGATAAAACTGCCCCTACAGGACACAAGAGACTGTGATAATACTGCCCCTACAGGACACAAGAGACTGATAATACTGCCCCCTACAGGACACAAGAGACTGATAAAACTGCCCCTACAGGACACAAGAGACTGTGATAATACTGCCCCTACAGGACACAAGAGACTGATAATACTGCCCCTACAGGACACAAGAGACTGTGATAATACTGCCCCTACAGGACACAAGAGACTGTGATAATACTGCCCCCTACAGGACACAAGAGACTGATAATACTGCCCCTACAGGACACAAGAGACTGATAATACTGCCCCCTACAGGACACAAGAGACTGATAATACTGCCCCCTACAGGACACAAGAGACTGATAATACTGCCCCCTACAGGACACAAGAGACTGATAATACTGCCCCCTACAGGACACAAGAGACTGATAATACTGCCCCTACAGGACACAAGAGACTGATAATACTGCCCCCTATAGGACACAAGAGACTGATAATACTGCCCCCTACAGGACACAAGAGACTGTGATAATACTGCCCCTACAGGACACAAGAGACTGATAATACTGCCCCCTACAGGACACAAGAGACTGATAATACTGCCCCCTACAGGACACAAGAGACTGTGATAATACTGCCCCCTAAAGGACACAAGAGACTGATAATACTGCCCCTACAGGACACAAGAGACTGTGATAATACTGTCCCCTACAGGACACAAGAGACTGATAATACTGCCCCCTACAGGACACAAGAGACTGATAATACTGCCCCCTACAGGACACAAGAGACTGATAATACTGCCCCCTACAGGACACAAGAGACTGTGATAATACTGCCCCCTAAAGGACACAAGAGACTGATAATACTGCCCCTACAGGACACAAGAGACTGTGATAATACTGTCCCCTACAGGACACAAGAGACTGATAATACTGCCCCTACAGGACACAAGAGACTGATAATACTGCCCCTACAGGACACAAGAGACTGATAATACTGTCCCCTACAGGACACAAGAGACTGATAATACTGCCCCTACAGGACACAAGAGACTGATAATACTGCCCCTACAGGACACAAGAGACTGATAATACTGCCCCTACAGGACACAAGAGACTGATAATACTGCCCCCTACAGGACACAAGAGACTGATAATACTGCCCCTAAAGGACACAAGAGACTGATAATACTGCCCCCTACAGGACACAAGAGACTGTGATAATACTGCCCCCTACAGGACACAAGAGACTGTGATAATACTGCCCCCTACAGGACACAAGAGGCTGTGATAATACTGCCCCCTACAGGACAAAAGAGACTGTGATAATACTGCCCCCTACAGGACACAAGAGGCTGTGATAATACTGCCCCCTACAGGACACAAGAGGCTGATAATACTGCCCCCTACAGGACACAAGAGACTGATAATACTGCCCCTACAGGACACAAGAGACTGATAATACTGCCCCTACAGGACACAAGAGACTGTGATAATACTGCCCCTAAAGGACACAAGAGACTGATAATACTGCCCCCTACAGGACACAAGAGGCTGATAATACTGCCCCCTACAGGACACAAGAGACTGATAATACTGCCCCTACAGGACACAAGAGACTGATAATACTGCCCCTACAGGACACAAGAGGCTGATAATACTGCCCCCTACAGGACACAAGAGACTGATAATACTGCCCCTACAGGACACAAGAGACTGATAATACTGCCCCCTACAGGACACAAGAGACTGATAATACTGCCCCCTACAGGACACAAGAGACTGATAATACTGCCCCTACAGGACACAAGAGACTGATAATACTGCCCCTACAGGACACAAGAGGCTGATAATACTGCCCCCTACAGGACACAAGAGACTGATAATACTGCCCCTACAGGACACAAGAGACTGATAATACTGCCCCCTACAGGACACAAGAGACTGATAATACTGCCCCTACAGGACACAAGAGACTGATAATACTGCCCCTACAGGACACAAGAGACTGATAATACTGCCCCCTACAGGACACAAGAGACTGATAATACTGCCCCTACAGGACACAAGAGACTGATAATACTGCCCCTACAGGACACAAGAGACTGATAATACTGCCCCTACAGGACACAAGAGACTGATAATACTGCCCCTACAGGACACAAGAGACTGTGATAATACTGCCCCTAAAGGACACAAGAGACTGATAATACTGCCCCCTACAGGACACAAGAGACTGATAATACTGCCCCCTAGAGGACACAAGAGACTGTGATAATACTGCCCCCTACAGGACACAAGAGACTGATAATACTGCCCCCTACAGGACACAAGAGACTGATAATACTGCCCCTACAGGACACAAGAGACTGATAATACTGCCCCCTATAGGACACAAGAGACTGATAATACTGCCTCCTACAGGACACAAGAGACTGTGATAATACTGCCCCCTACAGGACACAAGAGACTGATAATACTGCCCCTACAGGACATAAGAGACTGATAATACTGCCCCTACAGGACACAAGAGACTGATAATACTGCCCCTACAGGACATAAGAGACTGATAATACTGCCCCTACAGGACACAAGAGACTGATAAAACTGCCCCTACAGGACACAAGAGACTGTGATAATACTGCCCCCTACAGGACACAAGAGACTGTGATAATACTGCCCCTACAGGACACAAGAGACTGTGGTAATACTGCCCCCTACAGGACACAAGAGACTGATAATACTGCCCCTACAGGACACAAGAGACTGATAATACTGCCCCCTACAGGACACAAGAGACTGATAATACTGCCCCCTACAGGACACAAGAGACTGATAATACTGCCCCTACAGGACACAAGAGACTGATAATACTGCCCCTACAGGACACAAGAGACTGTGATAATACTGCCCCCTACAGGACACAAGAGACTGATAATACTGCCCCCTATAGGACACAAGAGACTGATAATACTGCCCCTACAGGACACAAGAGACTGTGATAATACTGCCCCCTACAGGACACAAGAGACTGATAATACTGCCCCCTATAGGACACAAGAGACTGATAATACTGCCCCCTACAGGACACAAGAGACTGTGATAATACTGCCCCCTACAGGACACAAGAGACTGATAATACTGCCCCTACAGGACACACGAGACTGATAATACTGCCCCCTACAGGACACAAGAGACTGATAATACTGCCCCCTACAGGACACAAGAGACTGTGATAATACTGCCCCCTACAGGACACAAGAGACTGATAATACTGCCCCCTATAGGACACAAGAGACTGATAATACTGCCCCCTACAGGACACAAGAGACTGTGATAATACTGCCCCCTACAGGACACAAGAGACTGATAATACTGCCCCTACAGGACACACGAGACTGATAATACTGCCCCCTACAGGACACAAGAGACTGTGATAATACTGCCCCCTACAGGACACAAGAGACTGTGATAATACTGCCCCCTACAGGACACAAGAGACTGATAATACTGCCCCCTACAGGACACAAGAGACTGTGATAATACTGCCCCCTACAGGACACAAGAGACTGATAATACTGCCCCTACAGGACACAAGAGACTGATAATACTGCCCCCTACAGGACACAAGAGACTGTGATAATACTGCCCCTACAGGACACAAGAGACTGATAATACTGCCCCTACAGGACACAAGAGACTGATAATACTGCCCCTACAGGACACAAGAGACTGTGATAATACTGCCCCTACAGGACACAAGAGACTGTGATAATACTGCCCCTACAGGACACAAGAGACTGTGATAATACTGCCCCCTACAGGACACAAGAGACTGATAATACTGCCCCCTACAGGACACAAGAGACTGATAATACTGCCCCCTACAGGACACAAGAGACTGTGATAATACTGCCCCCTACAGGACACAAGAGACTGTGATAATACTGCCCCTACAGGACACAAGAGACTGTGATAATACTGCCCCTACAGGATACAAGAGACTGTGATAATACTGCCCCTACAGGACACAAGAGACTGTGATAATACTGCCCCTACAGGATACAAGAGACTGTGATAATACTGCCCCTACAGGATACAAGAGACTGTGATAATACTGCCCCTACAGGACACAAGAGACTGATAATACTGCCCCTACAGGACACAAGAGACTGATAATACTGCCCCTACAGGACACAAGAGACTGATAATACTGCCCCTACAGGACACAAGAGACTGTGATAATACTGCCCCCTATAGGACACAAGAGACTGATAATACTGCCCCCTACAGGACACAAGAGACTGATAATACTGCCCCCTACAGGACACAAGAGACTGTGATAATACTGCCCCTACAGGATACAAGAGACTGTGATAATACTGCCCCCTATAGGACACAAGAGACTGATAATACTGCCCCTACAGGACACAAGAGACTGATAATACTGCCCCTACAGGACACAAGAGACTGTGATAATACTGCCCCTACAGGACACAAGAGACTGTGATAATACTGCCCCCTATAGAACACAAGAGACTGATAATACTGCCCCCTACAGGACACAAGAGACTGATAATACTGCCCCCTACAGGACACAAGAGGCTGATAATACTGCCCCCTACAGGACACAAGAGGCTGATAATACTGCCCCCTACAGGACACAAGAGACTGATAATACTGCCCCTACAGGACACAAGAGACTGATAATACTGCCCCTACAGGACACAAGAGACTGATAATACTGCCCCTACAGGACACAAGAGACTGTGATAATACTGCCCCCTATAGGACACAAGAGACTGATAATACTGCCCCCTATAGGACACAAGAGACTGATAATACTGCCCCTACAGGACACAAGAGACTGATAATACTGCCCCCTACAGGACACAAGAGACTGATAATACTGCCTCCTACAGGACACAAGAGACTGTGATGATACTGCCCCCTACAGGACACAAGAGACTGATAATACTGCCCCCTACAGGACACAAGAGACTGATAATACTGCTCCCTACAGGACACAAGAGACTGTGATAATACTGCCCCTACAGGACACAAGAGACTGTGATAATACTGCCCCCTACAGGACACAAGAGACTGTGATAATACTGCCCCCTACAGGACACAAGAGACTGATAATACTGCCCCTACAGGACACAAGAGACTGATAATACTGCCCCTACAGGACACAAGAGACTGATAATACTGCCCCTACAGGACACAAGAGACTGTGATAATACTGCCCCTACAGGACACAAGAGACTGATAATACTGCCCCCTACAGGACACAAGAGACTGTGATAATACTGCCCCCTACAGGACACAAGAGACTGTGATAATACTGCCCCTACAGGACACAAGAGACTGTGATAATACTGCCCCTACAGGACACAAGAGACTGTGATAATACTGCCCCCTACAGGACACAAGAGACTGATAATACTGCCCCCTACAGGACACAAGAGACTGTGATAATACTGCCCCTACAGGACACAAGAGACTGATAATACTGCCCCCTACAGGACACAAGAGACTGATAATACTGCCCCCTACAGGACACAAGAGACTGATAATACTGCCCCTACAGGACACAAGAGACTGTGATAATACTGCCCCTACAGGACACAAGAGACTGATAATACTGCCCCCTACAGGACACAAGAGACTGATAATACTGCCCCTACAGGACACAAGAGACTGATAATACTGCCCCTACAGGACACAAGAGGCTGATAATACTGCCCCCTACAGGACACAAGACACTGTGATAATACTGCCCCTACAGGACACAAGAGACTGATAATACTGCCCCCTACAGGACACAAGAGACTGTGATAATACTGCCCCTACAGGACACAAGAGACTGATAATACTGCCCCTACAGGACACAAGAGACTGTGATAATACTGCCTCCTACAGGACACAAGAGACTGATAATACTGCCCCCTACAGGACACAAGAGACTGATAATACTGCCCCTACAGGACACAAGAGACTGATAATACTGCCCCCTACAGGACACAAGAGACTGTGATAATACTGCCCCCTACAGGACACAAGAGGCTGATAATACTGCAGGACACAAACAGGGGTGTCATGACGCAGACTTAAACAGTTCCAGAAGGTGGCAGTAGTGAGTCGGTGAAGTCTCGTACCTGCAGACTCCAGAGCGTAGTCGGCCAGTCCAGTGCGGTCCTCAGAGAACCTCCTCAGAGCTGTCTGGATGATGCTGTGGACGTCCTGCAGGAGGAACACGAGGCTCTGAAACATCTCACTCCAGGTCGTTTCTTTATATCGTACTCACACCGTGACTTGTTTATTTTTCTAAGTCGTTGTAGGTCTGTTGTGGCTCTTGTAATGTTTAACCAGAGGATTCCCGTTTCCTTTAATCATAAACTTTATGCAGATAACATTTACCTGGTGAGTGACGGCGCCCCCTGCAGGCGGCAGCTGCTCCTCGCTCGTCTTCCTCTCGGAGTGAAGCTGCTCCAGGACCCTGTGCTCCAGAGCAGACAGCGCCCCCTGGAGGCTGCTCTGGCTCACAAAGCGCTCAGACATGACCTGCACCAGAGGCTTCGACTCGGACTGAAGACCAGACCAGATCCTCTCCCCGAAGACCACGGTCCAGACCTGCTCCTGGAGCTGAGCCGAGACCAGAGCCTGGACCTGAAACACCACAGACTAACATCACACCACAGTCCAGACCTGCTCCTAGAGCTGAAACACCACAGACTCTAACATCACACCACAGACTAACATCACACCACAGTCCAGACCTGCTCCTGGAGCTGAGCCGAGACCAGAGCCTGGACCTGAAACACCACAGACTCTAACATCACACCACAGTCCAGACCTGCTCCTAGAGCTGAGCCCAGACCAGAGTCTGCACCTGAAACACCACAGACTCCAACATCACACCACAGACTCTAACATCACACCACAGTCCAGACCTGCTCCTGGAGCTGAGCCGAGACCAGAGTCTGCACCTGAAACACCACAGACTAACATCACACCACAGTCCAGACCTGCTCCTAGAGCTGAGCCCAGACCAGAGTCTGCACCTGAAACACCACAGACTAACATCACACCACAGTCCAGACCTGCTCCTGGAGCTGAGCCCAGACCAGACTGAAGTAAGACCACAAACGTTCCCCCCAACCATGAGGCTGTTCCTGGTGTTGAAGTTCTGAGTGTGGCAGAGCTGGGTCTGTGGTAAATCGCTCTGACTCTGATGAGTTTAGTTCACACTCTGGCTGCTCGACTACAGACAAAATCATCATCACCATTACTTTAGTAATAAATTAAATCACTTCAATTATTTGGTGCCTTAAAAAAAAAAAAAAAAAAAACACTTTTCAATGTTTTCCAAAGATATTAAATATGCTAATCGTCTATTAGAGACTCCCCCGGCTCACCTGCCCCCTGCTGGCCGGCCCTCACACCTGCCCAAGCAAACCGAGCTGCGCGGCCTGATGACATCATCACTCAGCGCTGTTTATGTCGGACCAAAGCATTTTCCAATAGCACGTGACTGAATTTGGATTAATAGCACAGCCCTACAACGCATCGCATTGTGGGGGCATCGTCGGGGCATCTTAGGAGCATTGTAGGGGCATCACGGGGGCATCGTCGGGGCATTGTGGGGGCCTCCTCCAGCCGGGTTATTATGCAGATCAGCCAAACCTCCCACTGGATGTGTTTGGGACATACGTTTTTGAACAGCTGAATACTGTGGGTGTAACTGCCTGTGCTGGACTGTTTTTAACCACATTGATATTGAAGTACCAACCGTGTCCTGCAGGTGGTGCAGCTGGGAGCATGTTCCTCTGCAGCCGGACAGGGCCTGCACCTCCTGCCTGACCGTCTGCAGCGCCCCCTGGAGGCGGGACAGCTCCGCGAGCATCACGTCCTGAGACTGCACTTCAGAACTGACACAGACACAAGTATCTGACGCTGCTCAGAGTCCGACACATAATCAAAAAACAAACCAATGTTTTCACCCAAACGGCGCCGGGACCGAGTCGCTGACGTCAGACGGAGCCGCAGCTCGTTTCACCTCCAGGTCCTGCACAGAAGGAACGTCTCTTCAGTGAACGGAGGGTCACGGAACTACAGCTAAAGCCTGGTATATTCAGGAAGAAAAGCAAATAAATGAGCTGACGATCAAGTTTAGCCTGATCATCTGGACAGTCCCACTCGGAATCATTTCAAATATTTAAAATAAAATAAAATTCAATATTTTTTCCCACAAAGTTCATTTGAGTGATGAATTTCAGTAAAAGGTTTGAGTGTTTTAGCTCGTGAGAAAAGGGGGATTTTTACCCAATGTGTGATTTTAATCAATATGTGACAAAAAAGGAAAAACCTGTCACATATTGACTGTTTGGGTCGACCCCCCCTTACCCCCCCTGACACCCGCACTCCCCCACACCCCCCTTACCCCCCCTTACCCCCAGCACCCTCCGTACCATCCTGTTCATGTTGTTCATGAGTAGTTTGTCTGTGTTTGAGTAGTTTGTTTATGTTTATGGATGTAGTTTGTTTATGTTGTTTATGTTTATGTTTATGAGTAGTTTATGTTTATGAGTAGTTTGTGTTTGAGTAGATCAGGGGTGTCCAAAGTGCGGCCCGGGGACCAAATGCGGCCCTCAGACCAATTCATGGTGGCCCTCAGCCTCTTGCTGTATTGGTCACGTCACCAAAGATGGACCTTTTTATTTGAAATGTAATAATTCTACACAATTCTAACCAAACAACTAACACTGAGCTGCATGAAGGTTTAAAGCTTAAATAAAGGAGAGGGGCACAGTTTAAACCTCTGCTAGTCGAAGGTTTTGCGGCACTAACTACTGATCTACGGCCCTTCACTCCGTGTACGCTTCAATAAGCGACCCCCCCCCATGAAAAAAGTTTGGACACCCCTGGAGTAGATGGTTTATGAGTAGTTTGTGTTGTTTATAAGTAGTTTGTGGGAGTTGTTTGAGTAGTTTATGTTTATGAGAAGTTTGTTTGTGTTTATGAGTAGTTTGTGTTTGAGTAGATGGTTTATGTTCATGTGTAGCTTGTTTGTGTTTATGTTTATGAGTAGTTTTTTTGTGTTCATGTGTAGTTTGTTTGTGTTCATGTGTAGTTTGTTTGTGTTCATGTGTAGTTTGTAGGAGTTGTTTATGAGTCGTTTATTTATGTTGTTTATGTTTATGTTGTTTGAGTAGTTTGTTTGTTTATGTTTATGTGTAGTTTGTTTGTGTTCATGAGTAGTTTGTGTTTATGTGTAGTTTGTGGGAGTTGTTTATAAGTAGTTTGTTTGTGTTTATAAGTAGTTTGTTTATGTTGTTTGTGTTCATGTGTAGTTTGTTTGTGTTCATGTGTAGTTTGTTTGTGTTTATAAGTAGTTTGTTTATGTTGTTTGTGTTCATGTGCAGTTTGTTTGTGTTCATGTGCAGTTTGTTTGTGTTCATGTGCAGTTTGTTTGTGTTTATGGGTAGTTTGTTTATGTTGTTTATGTTCATGTGTAGTTTGTGGGAGTTGTTTATAAGTAGTTTGTTTGTTTGTGTTCATGTGTAGTTTGTTTATGTTCATGAGTAGTTTATGTTCATGTGTAGTTTGTTTATGTTCATGTGTAGTTTATGTTCATGTGTAGTTTATGTTCATGTGTAGTTTGTTTATGTTCATGTGTAGTTTGTTTGTGTTCATGTGTAGTTTGTTTATGTTCATGAGTTGTTTATGTTCATGTGTAGTTTGTTTATGTTCATGTGTAGTTTGTTTATGTTCATGAGTAGTTTGTTTATGTTCATGAGTAGTTTGTTTATGTTGTTTGTGTTTATGTGTAGTTTGTTTGTGTTCATGTGTAGTTTGTTTGTGTTCATGTGTAGTTTGTTTATGTTCATGAGTTGTTTATGTTCATGTGTAGTTTGTTTATGTTCATGTGTAGTTTGTTTATGTTCATGTGTAGTTTGTTTGTGTTCATGTGTAGTTTGTTTATGTTCATGAGTTGTTTATGTTCATGTGTAGTTTGTTTATGTTCATGAGTAGTTTGTTTATGTTCATGTGTAGTTTGTTTATGTTCATGTGTAGTTTGTTTATGTTCATGAGTAGTTTGTTTATGTTGTTTGTGTTTATGTGTAGTTTGTGGGAGTTGTTTATAAGTAGTTTGTTTATGTTGTTTATGTGTAGTTTGTTTATGTTTATGAGTAGTTTGTTTATGTTTATGAGTAGTTTGTTTATGTTTATGAGTAGTTTGTTTATGTTTATGAGTAGTTTGTTTATGTTCATGTGTAGTTTGTTTATGTTCATGTGTAGTTTGTTTATGTTGTTTGTGTAGTTTGTTTATGTTTATGAGTAGTTTGTTTATGTTCATGTGTAGTTTGTTTGTGTTTATGTGTAGTTTGTTTATGTTTATGAGTAGTTTGTTTATGTTTATGAGTAGTTTGTTTATGTTTATGAGTAGTTTGTTTATGTTTATGAGTAGTTTGTTTATGTTCATGTGTAGTTTGTTTGTGTTTATGTGTAGTTTGTTTATGTTTATGAGTAGTTTGTTTGTTTATGTTTATGAGTAGTTCGTTTGTTTATGTTTATGAGTAGTTTGTTTGTTTATGTTTATGAGTAGTTCGTTTGTTTATGTTCATGTGTAGTTTGTTTGTGTTTATGAGTAGTTTGTTTGTTTATGTTTATGAGTAGTTCGTTTGTTTATGTTCATGTGTAGTTTGTTTGTGTTTATGTGTAGTTTGTTTGTGTTTATGAGTAGTTTGTTTATGTTTATGAGTAGTTTGTTTATGTTTATGAGTAGTTTGTTTGTGTTTATGTTTATGTGTAGTTTGTGGGAGTTGTTTATAAGGAGTTTGTTTATGTTGTTTATGTTCATGTGTAGTTTATGTTCATGTGTAGTTTGTTTATGTTTATGAGTAGTTTGTTTGTGTTGTTTATGAGTAGTTTGTTTGTGTTGTTTATGAGTAGTTTGTTTGTGTTTATGAGTAGTTTGTTTGTGTTTATGTGTAGTTTGTTTGTTTATGTTGTTTGTGTGTAGTTTGTTTATGTTGTGCAGGACCAGAGTTCTCCTGCCGAGCTCGTTCAGCCGCTCCTCGATTCGCTCCAGCCTGTGGGCGTGGCTCCGCTGATGCTCCGCCTCTCGCTGCCGGGCCTTAAACACAAACCGCTTGTGATTCTCTAACCTCAGATGAAAGTTTAAAGTTCCCGGGTCAGACCTGCTCCCACAGACGCCGCTCGTCCTCCAGCCGGGTCCTCACGAGCTCCAGCTGCCGCTCCAGGTCCGAGTCCGGGTCGTCAGCGGGCGCCGGACCACGCCCGCTCGCCTCCCCCCGTCTCCATAGCGACGACAGGCGCCGCTCCAGACGCCGCAGCCGAGACGAGTCTGAGAACTGAGGGGGCGGAGTCACGTTTCTGGGATTAGGTTCAAAACGTGAACATGATAAAAATGAGAAAGACAAGGAAGGTGAGATGGGTTTTGTCGGTCTTAGCTTTCAAATGAGGCGTTACTGTGACCTTTTAGATTTGGGTAAAGCTGGAGAAGTTGTGCTCGGTTCAGGCGGGGGTTAAGGGGTTAATCTTGACCAGGCGTCTCAAACTCATCTGGAGCGGGGGCCAAAAATGCAAACCCAGTGTTGGTCGGGGGTCGCAACAGATTTAGCCTTTTTTACTCAGCCAATTATGATTTAGCAACTTTTTATTGTTTGCTCTAATTTAACTTAAAATAAACGGTACATCACCTGCACATGTTTAAACTTCTTTTAAAGCATTTTGAAGCTCAGACTCAGTGTTTTTGTAATGAATCTGATGTTGGTTCAGGCATCAGTGAGTCTGGAGTCAGGTCCAGTCTCTGTCTGTGCCTGTTTAGAAAGAAATGCAAAATGTACCACAGATGTCACATTAATGTAGTGTAAAAGGCCCAGACAAGGACTGGAGTTGAAAATCAGCAACAAACTGGTTTTGTGCTGTGTTTATTTACAATTACCCTCAAATAAATATAATGAATGAGTAAATGCCATTCTACAGACTGGGCTGATCTCAGGACACACCAGTGAGGAATCATTGACCTCAGGCCTTTTTCTTACAGTCAAAGAACTGATGGGGTTATATGTCTTTTTAATGTTGCTGTAATTATTTGCAGTATTTTTTACACATTTCCATATTCTTTATTTTTAATTTAACTATGGATCATGTGGTCGCATATGTGTCTTTAATAAAGAGTAAATGATTTAACATGATGTGCTTCTTGTGAGCTCATAATGTAGCTCTGAGAGAGATGGAGAGAAAAGGCTCCTCACTTTACTGCTGTGACGCTTTAAACACTAATACAAAGTGTTCGTTTTGTAATGTCATAAAGCTAAAGATGTAAAGGTGCTTTTTGTCTTTCTGTAACTGAAGTTTCTCCCTGGCGTTCTCACGTCTCCACGTGTTTCAGAAGCTCCTCCCTCTCAGTCGCTGCAGAAGCTCCGCCTCTCCCTTATGTCTGATGATGTCATTCTCACGTCCGCACGAGCCGCTACGCTAGTCTTTAGATCGGCATTGGCGTCACCGCGCGGTGCCTCATGGGAAATGTAGTTCTAACGTGTTCGATGCATGTAATATAAATAAGAAATCATCTCGCGGGCCACAAAAAAAGACCTCGCGGGCCGCATGTGGCCCCCGGGCCGCATGTCTGAGACGCCTGATCTTGACTGAAACTAAATAGAACACTAGAATCAGTCCTGGTCCAGTACCTTCTTGTTTCCAGGAGGTTCCTGCTCTGCTAAGCTCTCCGTCTTCTCCAAAATGTCCTCCGTGATCTTCACCGTGTCCGGAGGCTCTTCGTACATTTGAACAGCAGCGCTCAGAGTGTGGTCTGGGTCGTCTGCTCCTGGTTCTTCAGCTCCTGGTTGATCTGCTCCTGGTTCCTCAGCTCCTGGGTCAGACGTGGACAGTGTGGCCTCTGACGGGGAGGAGAACGTTTGGAGGAAAGGCAGCTCTGACTGGACGAGCTGAGACACAGAGACGGAGGAGAGCCCCCACCACAGGCCGCCTGCAGCAGAGTCACAGAGTCACGGTCAGGGAGTTCAGATCCAGGTAAAAGTGAGGGACTTACTGAAGGTCACGGCGAACAGAAGAACCAGGAAGAGCAGGAACCCCAGAGGAAACCTGAGAACATCACAGAAACGTGTGACCAAAGGGCTGTGCACAGGGGAGTCCATGAATCAGACTTTACCTCCGGTTTTCATCTTTGTTCATCTGACTCCACTTCCTCCTGAGCCACCGGAATGCTCTGGCTACAGCGCCACCTAGAGGACACAGGAAGACATGCAGTAAGACGACAGCGCGAGAAGAGGAACTACAGGAGACACAGGAGACTCCTACAGACCAACAGTGGAACTACAGGAGACACAGGAGACTCCTACAGGTGAGAAGAGGAACTACAGGAGACAAAGGACACTCCTACAGGTGAAAAGAGCAACTACAGGAGGCACAGGAGACTCCTACAGGCGAGAAGATGAACTACAGGAGACACAGGAGACTCCTACAGGCGAGAAGATGAACTACAGGAGACACAGGAGACTCCTACAGGTGAGAAGAGGAAGTACAGGAGACACAGGAGACTCCTACAGGCGAGAAGAGCAACTACAGGAGACACAGGAGACTCCTACAGGCGAGAAGAGGAAGTACAGGAGACACAGGAGACTCCTACAGGCGAGAAGAGGAACTACAGGAGACACAGGAGACTCCTACAGGTGAGAAGAGGAACTACAGGAGACACAGGAGACTCCTACAGGCGAGAAGAGGAACTACAGGAGACACAGGAGACTCCTACAGGTGAAAAGAGCAACTACAGGAGACACAGGAGACTCCTACAGGCGAGAAGATGAACTACAGGAGACACAGGAGACTCCTACAGGCGAGAAGATGAACTACAGGAGACACAGGAGACTCCTACAGGCGAGAAGATGAACTACAGGAGACACAGGAGACTCCTACAGGCCAACAAAGGGAACTAGAGACTCCTACAGGCGAGAAGAGGAACTACAGGAGACACAGGAGACTCCTACAGGCGAGAAGATGAACTACAGGACACTCCTACAGGCGAGAAGAGCAACTACAAGAGACACAGGAGACTCCTACAGGCCAACAAAGGGAACTAGACTCCTACAGGCGAGAAGAGGAACTACAGGAGACACAGGAGACTCCTACAGACCAACAGTGGAACTACAGGAGACACAGGAGACTCCTACAGACCAACAGTGGAACTACAGGAGACACAGGAGACTCCTACAGGCGAGAAGAGGAACTACAGGAGACACAGGAGACTCCTACAGGCGAGAAGAGCAACTACAGGAGACACAGGAGACTCCTACAGGCGAGAAGAGCAACTACAGGAGACACAGGAGACTCCTACAGGTGAGAAGAGCAACTACAGGAGACACAGGAGACTCCTACAGGCGAGAAGAGCAACTACAGGAGGCACAGGAGACTCCTACAGGCGAGAAGAGGAACTACAGGAGACACAGGAGACTCCTACAGGCGAGAAGAGGACCTTACAGGAGACACAGGAGACTCCTACAGGCGAGAAGAGGAACTACAGGAGACTCCTACAGGTGAAAAGAGGAACTACAGGAGACACAGGAGACTCCTACAGGCGAGAAGAGGAACTACAGGAGGCACAGGAGACTCCTACAGGCGAAAAGAGGAACTACAGGAGACACAGGAGACTCCTACAGGCGAGAAGAGGAACTACAGGAGACACAGGAGACTCCTACAGGCGAGAAGAGGAACTACAGGAGACACAGGAGACTCCTACAGGCGAGAAGAGGAACTACAGGAGACACAGGAGACTCCTACAGGCGAGAAGAGGAACTACAGGAGACTCCTACAGGTGAGAAGAGCAACTACAGGAGACACAGGAGACTCCTACAGGCGAGAAGAGCAACTACAGGAGGCACAGGAGACTCCTACAGGCGAGAAGAGGAACTACAGGAGACACAGGAGACTCCTACAGGCGAGAAGAGGAAGTACAGGAGACACCGGAGACTCCTACAGGCGAGAAGAGGAACTACAGGAGGCACAGGAGACTCCTACAGGTGAAAAGAGCAACTACAGGAGGCACAGGAGACTCCTACAGGTGAAAAGAGCAACTACAGGAGGCACAGGAGACTCCTACAGGTGAAAAGAGCAACTACAGGAGGCACAGGAGACTCCTACAGGTGAGAAGAGCAACTACAGGAGACACAGGAGACTCCTACAGGTGAGAAGAGGAACTACAGGAGACTCCTACAGGTGAAAAGAGCAACTACAAGAGACTCCTACAGGCCAACAGTGGAACTACAGGAGACACAGGAGACTCCTACAGGTGAGAAGAGGAACTACAGGAGACACAGGAGACTCCTACAGGTGAGAAGAGGAACTACAGGAGACACAGGAGACTCCTACAGGCGAGAAGAGGAACTACAGGAGACACAGGAGACTCCTACAGGTGAGAAGAGGAACTACAGGAGACACAGGAGACTCCTACAGGCGAGAAGAGGAAGTACAGGAGACACAGGAGACTCCTACAGGCCAACAGTGGAACTACAGGAGACACAGGAGACTCCTAGAGGTGAGAAGAGGAACTACAGGAGACACAGGAGACTCCTACAGGCGAGAAGAGGAACTACAGGAGACACAGGAGACTCCTACAGGCGAGAAGAGCAACTACAGGAGACTCCTACAGGCGAGAAGAGGAACTACAGGAGACACAGGAGACTCCTACAGGCGAGAAGAGGAACTACAGGAGGCACAGGAGACTCCTACAGGCGAGAAGAGCAACTACAGGAGACACAGGAGACTCCTACAGGCGAGAAGAGCAACTACAGGAGACTCCTACAGGCGAGAAGAGGAACTACAGGAGACACAGGAGACTCCTACAGGCGAGAAGAGGAACTACAGGAGGCACAGGAGACTCCTACAGGCGAGAAGAGGAACTACAGGAGACACAGGAGACTCCTACAGGCGAGAAGAGGAACTACAGGAGGCACAGGAGACTCCTACAGGCGAGAAGAGGAACTACAGGAGGCACAGGAGACTCCTACAGGCGAGAAGAGGAACTACAGGAGACACAGGAGACTCCTACAGGCGAAAAGAGGAACTACAGGAGGCACAGGAGACTCCTACAGGCGAGAAGAGCAACTACAGGAGGCACAGGAGACTCCTACAGGCGAGAAGAGGAACTACAGGAGGCACAGGAGACTCCTACAGGCGAGAAGAGGAACTACAGGAGGCACAGGAGACTCTTACAGGCGAAAAGAGGAACTACAGGAGGCACAGGAGACTCCTACAGGCGAGAAGAGGAACTACAGGAGGCACAGGAGACTCCTACAGGCGAGAAGATGAACTACAGGAGACACAGGAGACTTCTACAGGTGAGAAGAGGAACTACAGGAGACACAGGAGACTCCTACAGGTGAGAAGAGGAACTACAGGAGACACAGGAGACTCCTACAGGTGAGAAGAGGAAGTACAGGAGACACAGGAGACTCCTACAGGCGAGAAGAGGAACTACAGGAGACACAGGAGACTCCTACAGGCGAGAAGAGGAACTACAGGAGGCACAGGAGACTCCTACAGGCGAGAAGAGGAACTACAGGAGGGACAGGAGACTCCTACAGGTGAGAAGAGCAACTACAGGAGACACAGGAGACTCCTACAGGTGAGAAGAGGAACTACAGGAGACACAGGAGACTCCTACAGGCGAGAAGAGGAACTACAGGAGACTCCTACAGACCAACAAAGGGAACTAGAGACTCCTACAGGCCAACAGAGGGAACTAGAGACTCCTACAGGCGAGAAGAGGAACTACAGGAGACACAGGAGACTCCTACAGGCCAACAGAGGGAACTAGAGACTCCTACAGGCCAACAGAGGGAACTAGAGACTCCTACAGGTGAACAGAGGGTACTACAGGACACAGTCTGGGCTGAACCTGCAGATCGTCCCAGGTCCACTGAAGACCTCAGTGTTTTCCTGGAGAGCGGCCCCAGAGCCACAGACACCTGGACTGAGGCGTCGTACAGAAGACAAGCTGAGGACGACAGGGTCACACGTTAACCACACTGAGGCTCCTCCTCCTCCACACACAGGGGAACTGCAGTTTAAACCTGTGAAGACGACCGCGCTCCACAGCACCCCCATCAGGCTGAGCAGCAGAGAGACCGCAGTGTCTCTGAGAGGACGCCCCCTGCAGTCTGAACCTGGCGACACAACACACGGGTGAGGACCAGAGACAGGCCTGGAGAACGTTCTGGAGGATCATCTGAGATCACGTTAGTGTTGAGGAGGAGTGAGAGGAAAGGTTTAATGAAGGTAGATGTTCCCACTGTGGCGCTTCAGGCGACTTCAGCCTGAAAATGTCAAAGAACCCACGAAATACGGCTTTAAAGATGCAGCGTCTAAGGCGAGAGTGAAACCATGGATTAACATTTTAGTTTTAACTGTCAGAGTAAAATCAGCACAAACTCTTCACCAGGTTCATTCTCTGATTTATAAAGGGAAGTGACTCCAACACGGTTATTCATTCACAAATACTGTTTGGTATCCACGTATAGCAGGAAAGGCTGTGACCGAAAAAAAAATAATAATAATAATGCATCGGTTTTATGTAGCGCTTTTCTGGACACTCAAAGACGCTTTACATTGCACTATTCATTCACTCCATACCCGGTGGTGGTAAGCTACTATTGTAGTCACAGCTGCCCTGGGGTAGACTGACGGAAGCGAGGCAACCAGTCTGCGCCATCGGCCCCTCCGACCCCCACCACTCACTCACTACATTCACTAGGCTTCCTGGTGTTACTAAACGGTCTCCCATCCAAGCACCGACCAGTAGGGATGGGCGGATCGATACCAAAGCATCGATATATCAATACCAAACGGCTACTTTTTAAGTATCGATATTGGGCAAAAAGTATCGATACTAATTTGCATATGTAAAAGGAAGGCGGGGCAGCGATTATCGACAGAAAAGGATGATTTATTTCTTTGTTCTGAGCCAAAACAGTCACAACAGCAAAGGATCGAACTGAGCCGGGCTGATCATTCTGGTTTAGGTTCTGTTTGTCATTTAAGTATTAATTTTAAATGTTGTTTATGTATTTAATTTCACATTAGTATCGTTTAATTAACCATTTAAAGTAATATCATTTTAATTGACCAGTTAATTATATAAAACAACCAGTTGTAGAAATGTATATTGATTGAAATACATTCACCCATACAGAGGTTACATTAACCGAAAATTCTCCGTCATTTACGGAATATTTTTTACTTTGACGGAAAATTTCAAAGGCCGTCCGTCATTTTGAAGGATTGAAAATCAAGCCGTAACGAAAATAAAGACGCAGCTCTGCTGTTTTTCAGAGCGCGCGGGGCTCTCTCTCTAAAGTTTCACACCACGTCTTACAAGTTGTATCACTGCCTTGCTAGCCAACTTTGCTGACCCGGGTGCTAACAACAACACGGGGAAGAAAACCACGATGCAAATGCGGTTAAAGACTATTAATATGGAGCCGCTCTTCTCACGTAAGTCTCAGGATGAGCCACTGAGCTCACTCTCTCTCTCTCTTTCCCTCCCCATGTGCGGAGCGGCCCGTAGTGCATTGATGGAACTGGTAAACATTGTCCGGTTCACGCACCGTTTCTTACATTCCGTTAAAATGAAAAAAAATAAAAAGCAAATAGTAAGCTCCAGTTTACATTTGTATGAGCGTAATCTGAGCCTTGATATTGAGGAGCAGGTGACTCTGAAAGTCGTCTCCTCTCAGACTTTTACGCACCAGTTTATTCACATTTCTGCTGCAAAATGTACCGTGACTGTTCAGATCAGGTTTAGTTTTGCTCCATTTATCCTGCAATCTCACAATTTTACTAACATATATAACATGCGGCCTATATATATATTAATTAAAAAAAAAAACGCTTAGAGATTATTCATGAAGGATAAAAATTGCTCATGACGGATTTTTTTCAACCCTGTCCTTCAAAATGAAGGAGAGAAATTATCCCCAGCGAAACCACTGCACCCATATGAAATGACCAGTATCAGTATCGATTCCAAAGAATGTGGTAACCCCCATCCCTACCGACCAGGCCCTTCCCTGCTTTGCTTCCAAGGTCTGACGGGATTGGGCATCGCAAAGGCGGTATGACCTTGTAATCCAAATATGGTCATTTCCTTCGTGGGAGTTTGGAAGTTTGGAAATTGTTTGTAAACGTTTAGAAAAAGTTGAGAACAGTTTGGTGAACGTCCTCCATCAGGGGTTCGTCGCTTATTCATTCACAAACACATTTGGAAAACTCGCACACAAGGATTTTCACAGATCTAAAAACGAGGAGATTCTTTCCACTAATAATGAGTTTATTCCAAAATCCCTCTGCGTCTCACCTTAAACATTCTACAGGTTTTACATCATCACTTCCACACAGAGACCTTTTCATTTGAATAAATATCGTCAGTGATTTGTTTTAAACCTGCTCGCGTCAAAACAAGGACTTTAAAAAAACTCCTGAACCAGGAAGTTGTGAGACTCACAGAGCGCCCTGTTGGCTCCGTTGGCTCCGTTGGCGCCGAGATCCTTCATGGCGCTGACGCAGAATCGTCCTGGAACACAGAGGTCACCGTGAAGAGAGAACCGCTCATCGGACACGGAGACACAGGTGATGCAGGAGACGCAGAGGAGACGCAGAGGAGACGCAGGGGAGACTCAGGAGACGCAGAGGAGACAGAGGAGACGCAGGAGACGCAGAGGAGACAGAGGAGACGCAGGACTGAAGAGGAAAACTTCCCAACTCACTTCATTTACATATCACCACGGAAACAGGCAAATCCCCACCCCAGCATTTGAATAAATCTGAGGCTCATCAATATTCAGCAGAGACTGGACCAGGTTTACTTTACAACTAACTACAAATACTACTACTAACTAACAGGGAGGCACCGATACCACTTTTTCTAAAACCGATACGAGTACTTTGATTTAAGTACTCGCCGATACCGAATACCGATACGAGTACAAGGCATTTTCTTCAACATTCTTACTTTTTCTACAGCAGATTGGTTTGTAATTAGTTAATTTACTCATGTACATTTCCTTAAGTAAAGTCGGCGACACATTTAAGAGCAGTTATACAGGTCCTTCTCAAAAAATTAGCATATTGTGATAAAGTTCATTCTTTTCCATAATGTAATGATAAAAATTGAAAAACGTTCATGTATTTTAGATTCATTGCACACCGACTGAAATATGTCAGGTCTTTTATTGTTTTAAAACTGATGATTTTGGCATACAGCTCATGAAAACCACAAATTCCTATCTAAAAAAAAAAAGGATATCATGAAAAAGTTCTCAAAACAAGCTGTTAACCTAATCAACTTAATCAACTTATTAACTCGAAACACCTGCAAAAGATTCCTAAGGCTTTTAAAAACTCCCAGCCTGGTTCATTACTCAAAACCGCAGTCATGGGTAAGACTATTGAGTGCATAACTGAACATAATTATTTGAAGGTTGACTTTTTTTGTATTAAAAACACTTTTCTTTTATTGGTCGGATGAAATATGCTAATTTTTTTAGATAGAAATGTTGGGTTTTCATGAGCTGTTTGCCAAGATCATCAGTTTTAAAACAATAAAAGACTAGAAATATTTCAGTTGGTGTGCAATGAATCTAAAATATATGAAAGTTTAATTTTTATCATTACATTATGGAAAAGAATGAACTTTATCACAATATGCTAATTTTTTTAGAAGGACCTGTATTAGAATTGTGCTGATGCCATTTATTTATTTATTTATTTTCATTCAATATGTTTTATTTTTATGTCTCTGTCCATCACAGACAGAAAAGCCCATGTCCTAAAGCTCCCAATGCCTGAGCTTAATTCATTTATGTGTTTTTATTTAACAATAGTATTGAGATGTTTCTTAAATGGTCTCTTTTCGTCTTTACTTCAGCTCCTGTAGATTTTCTCGTGTGTTTGTAGTAACTTAGCGAGAAGCTACAGCGTTTTCATTGTTCTGCTGCAGCTCATTTTCACTCAATATAAACATGCTGTGTGTCTTTAATCTGGATTTTCTGAGGACTTTTTAGTCGCTGGGTTAGTTTTTCAGATGAATAAACTAGGGCTGAAACAACTAATCGATTACTGAAATAGTTGTCAACTATTTCAGTAATCGATTAATCGCTTTCTAGCAAACACAGAATAAAATAGAGCAAAAAAGACATGAAAATTATGTATTTTGGATGAAAATCTACTTTGTTTTTAAAGTTTGGGTCTGCAGTGTTTTGTACGTTGTAAATTTCATAAATATCTGTCTTTGTCTCGTCCAATCAGAAAGCAGAATTAGCACAAAGAGCTTTGTACAAATGTTTACTTTCAGTTTACTCCATCAACGTGTCCTCAAGCGGCGCCACTTTAGCTTTATGTGGTCAAAAAAATGGAAAAAACACAATTTCCAAGCACCTTTCACAGCCAAACGATTAATCGATTAATCGTAAAAAATAATCGGTAGATTAAGGCGAGACCCTACAGGCAAAACTCAATTTTTTCAGTTTTCAGGTTTTGGGTCAAATCTGTCTCTGAACATATAAACTTTCACCCAGAAACAGAAAATATGCCTAATCTTCACAATAACATGTTTAAATACTGCGCTGATTCAATGTTCCCCCATAGACTTATATGGGAGAACACAATTTCAAGGCCTTTTTCTCCAAACACATGTTTCTGTCATTGTGGCGACACTATGTCCACGTCAGTCGGACCTAAAGACTTCACATTTTCCAGCCTTGGACTGAACAAGATTTGGAAGATTTTTTCAGAGGGATTTTTTATTATTTAATCCCTTAAGCCCCATTTATTGAGTTTTGAATGTCACAAAATAAGGCGAAAATTACATTTTTACAAAATTTTCCACTAAAAAACAGCTTATTTTAAAACTAAACAAGAAATCCTAAATCCGCTCTGAGAAAGTCTTGGCAACTCATTAATAAAATGAAACCATGAGTTTGAATGTAGCTCTGTCCATTATTCAGATTTCGTCGCAGAAAAGACGGGAAATTTGGGGCATTTTTAGGCATAAAACACCTTGTTCTTATATGAAAAGATAAAATGACAGAAAACTTGCCATGTATTTTTTCCTCACATTTATGCCAGTGATCGACAGCAACAGCTTCAAATTGATATCTGTAAATATACATTTGTTCCCTGTTCACCTGCAGCGTCTCGCCTTAATCGATTACCAAAATAATCGTTAGCTTAAAACGGCGTCACAATGGCCAAAACTGCTAGCCGCGAGTTAGCATCGTTAGCCTGTATGTTGTAAACACTGCAGACGTTCATCTCTGGTTAAATCCAGCTCAGACTCTGGTTTAGAGAGCGCAATCTGTAATAAAGTCAGCTCTATGTGGATTATTGTACGGTTTCTGGTGGGGCTGTGCAATTAATCGAAATTCGATTACGATTTCGATTACAACAATAAACGATTACAAAATTAGCATAATCGCAAAAAATCGATTATAATATATATATTTTTTTTTTTCCCAATTTTTAATTTTTGGATTTTTGTCACTTTTTTTGCTGGATTTTTGTCTTTTTTTGCTGGATTTTTGTCTTTTTTCGCTGGATTTTTGTCTTTTTTTGCTGGATTTTTGTCATTTTTTTGCTGGATTTTTGTCTTTTTTTGCTGGATTAGTGTCATTTTTTTGCTGGATTTTTGTCACTTTTTCGCTGGATTTTTGTCATTTTTTTGCTGGATTTTTGTCATTTTTTTGCTGGATTTTTGTCTTTTTTCGCTGGATTTTTGTCTTTTTTTAATGGATTTTTGTCATTTTTTTAATGGATTTTTGTCTTTTTTTGGCTGGATTTTTGTCTTTTTTTGCTGGATTTTTGTCTTTTTTTGCTCGATTTTTGTCATTTTTTTGCTGGATTTTTGTCATTTTTTTGCTGGATTTTTGTCTTTTTTCGCTGGATTTTTGTCTTTTTTCGCTGGATTTTTGTCTTTTTTTAATGGATTTTTGTCTTTTTTTAATGGATTTTTGTCTTTTTTTAATGGATTTTTGTCATTTTTTTATGGATTTTTGTCTTTTTTCGCTGGATTTGTGTCATTTTTTTGCTGGATTTTTGTCACTTTTTTGCTGGATTTTTGTCTTTTTTCGCTGGATTTTTGTCTTTTTTTAATGGATTTTTGTCATTTTTTGGCTGGATTTTTGTCATTTTTTGGCTGGATTTTTGTCATTTTTTCGCTGGATTTTTGTCTTTTTTCGCTGGATTTTTGTCTTTTTTTAATGGATTTTTGTCATTTTTTTATGGATTTTTGTCTTTTTTTGCTGGATTTTTGTCTTTTTTCGCTGGATTTTTGTCATTTTTTTTGCTGGATTTTTGTCATTTTTTTGCTGGATTTTTGTCTTTTTTCGCTGGATTTTTGTCTTTTTTTAATGGATTTTTGTCATTTTTTTATGGATTTTTGTCATTTTTTTGCTGGACTTTTGTCATTTTTTTGCTGGATTTTTGTCTTTTTTCGCTGGATTTTTGTCATTTTTTTGCTGGATTTTTGTCATTTTTTTGCTGGATTTTTGTCTTTTTTTGCTGGATTTGTGTCATTTTTTTGCTTGATTTTTGTCACTTTTTTGCTGGATTTTTGTCACTTTTTTGCTGGATTTTTGTCATTTTTTTGCTGGATTTTTGTCACTTTTTTGCTGGATTTTTGTCACTTTTTTGCTGGATTTTTGTCATTTTTTTGCTGGATTTTTGTCTTTTTTTAATGGATTTTTGTCATTTTTTTGCTGGATTTTTGTCATTTTTTTGCTGGATTTTTGTCTTTTTTTGCTGGATTTTTGTCATTTTTTTGCTGGATTTTTGTCATTTTTTTGCTGGATTTTTGTCTTTTTTTAATGGATTTTTGTCATTTTTTTATGGATTTTTGTCATTTTTTGGCTGGATTTTTGTCTTTTTTTGGCTGGATTTTTGTCTTTTTTTGCTGGATTTTTGTCATTTTTTTATGGATTTTTGTCATTTTTTTGCTGGATTTTTGTCTTTTTTCGCTGGATTTTTGTCATTTTTTGGCTGGATTTTTGTCATTTTTTTGCTGGATTTTTGTCTTTTTTTAATGGATTTTTGTCATTTTTTTATGGATTTTTGTCATTTTTTGGCTGGATTTTTGTCTTTTTTTGGCTGGATTTTTGTCTTTTTTTGCTGGATTTTTGTCTTTTTTTGATGGATTTTTGTCTTTTTTTTGCTGGATTTTTGTCTTTTTTTTGCTGGATTTTTGTCTTTTTTTGATGGATTTTTGTCTTTTTTTGATGGATTTTTGTCTTTTTTTGATGGATTTTTGTCTTTTTTTTGATGGATTTTTGTCTTTTTTTTGCTGGATTTTTGTCTTTTTTTGCTGGATTTTTGTCTTTTTTTGATGGATTTTTGTCTTTTTTTTGATGGATTTTTGTCTTTTTTTTGCTGGATTTTTGTCTTTTTTTGCTGGATTTTTGTCTTTTTTTGATGGATTTTTGTCTTTTTTTGATGGATTTTTGTCTTTTTTTTAATGGATTATTGACTTTTTTTAATGGATTTTTGACTTTTTTTAATGGATTTTTGTCTTTTTTTAATGGATTTTTGTCATTTTTTTTATGGATTTTTGTCATTTTTTGGCTGGATTTTTGTCTTTTTTTGCTGGATTTTTGTCTTTTTTTGCTGGATTTTTGTCTTTTTTTGATGGATTTTTGTCTTTTTTTTGCTGGATTTTTTAAAGGCAACAAATAATCGTTTGAATAATCGTGATTATTATTTTTTCAATAATCGAGCAGCCCTAGTTTCTGGTATCGGGACCTCATGAATGAGTGAGAGTGTGAGTACAAGCATGTGGTATCGGTATCGGTGCATCCCTACTAACTAACACTGCTACTAACTAATACTGCTACTAACTAATACTGCTACTAACTAATACTGCTACTAACTAATACTGCTACTAACTAATACTGCTACTAACTAATACTGCTACTAACTAATACTGCTACTAACTAGGACAGCTCACTGAGACGCTGCAGGTGAAACAGGGAAACCTCTGTGTCGATCACTGACACAAATATGAGAAACATTTATTGAAACTTAAATTAAAGTGTGGTTTTATTTGTGACATATCGGAGACAAAGATTTTGGGTCTGGTTTAGTTTTGGAATAAACTGGTTATTAGTGAATATGTCATTAAATCCATCAGGAATCAGATCTGTGAAAGTGTGGAGTGTGGAGTCTGCCTCTCATGCTACACGTGGATACCAAACATGAGGTCATCAGAGACCGCAGGGCAGACAGTGACCCTCTGTACCTCCTGGTGGCCTGTGGGGGGCGCTGATGCTCTCACACACCCGCCTCCAGGTGAGAGAGAGGGCGGAGCCACAGAGCAGTGCTGCCCTCTTCAGGCGGGAGAAGGAACAGCCCAGCCACAGCAGCAGGACGTCTGCAGAGCCGGGTCACAACATCAGATATAAACATCTTTATAAACCAACAACTGTGAAGCAGACACGCCGAGCCAAACCAGTGACCAGTGACCAGGCTCTCCTCAAAGTGCCCGCCTCACACACCAGCTCCACCAGTGACCAGGCTCTCCTCAAAGTGCCCGCCTCACACACCAGCTCAGTGACCAGGCTCTCCTCAAAGTGCCCGCCTCACACACCAGCTCAGTGACCAGGCTCTCCTCAAAGTGCCCGCCTCACACACCAGCTCAGTGACCAGGCTCTCCTCAGAGTGCCCGCCCCTCACACCAGCTCAGTGACCAGGCTCTCCTCAAAGTGCCCGCCTCACACACCAGCTCAGTGACCAGGCTCTCCTCAAAGTGCCCGCCTCACACACCAGCTCAGTGACCAGGCTCTCCTCAAAGTGCCCGCCTCACACACCAGCTCAGTGACCAGGCTCTCCTCAAAGTGCCCGCCTCACACACCAGCTCCACCAGTGACCAGGCTCTCCTCAAAGTGCCCGCCTCACACACCAGCTCAGTGACCAGGCTCTCCTCAAAGTGCCCGCCTCACACACCAGCTCAGTGACCAGGCTCTCCTCAAAGTGCCCGCCTCACACACCAGCTCAGTGACCAGGCTCTCCTCAAAGTGCCCGCCTCACACACCAGCTCCACCAGTGACCAGGCTCTCCTCAGAGTGCCCGCCCCTCACACCAGCTCAGTGACCAGGCTCTCCTCAAAGTGCCCGCCTCACACACCAGCTCAGTGACCAGGCTCTCCTCAGAGTGCCCGCCTCACACACCAGCTCAGTGACCAGGCTCTCCTCAAAGTGCCCGCCTCACACACCAGCTCCACCAGTGACCAGGCTCTCCTCAAAGTGCCCGCCTCACACACCAGCTCAGTGACCAGGCTCTCCTCAGAGTGCCCGCCCCACACACCAGCTCCACCAGTGACCAGGCTCTCCTCAAAGTGCCCGCCTCACACACCAGCTCAGTGACCAGGCTCTCCTCAGAGTGCCCGCCCCACACACCAGCTCCACCAGTGACCAGGCTCTCCTCAAAGTGCCCGCCTCACACACCAGCTCCACCAGTGACCAGGCTCTCCTCACAGTGCCCGCCCCACACACCAGCTCAGTGACCAGGCTCTCCTCAGAGTGCCCGCCTCACACACCAGCTCAGTGACCAGGCTCTCCTCAGAGTGCCCGCCTCACACACCAGCTCAGTGACCAGGCTCTCCTCAAAGTGCCCGCCTCACACACCAGCTCAGTGACCAGGCTCTCCTCAGAGTGCCCGCCTCACACACCAGCTCCACCAGTGACCAGGCTCTCCTCACAGTGCCCGCCTCACACACCAGCTCAGTGACCAGGCTCTCCTCAGAGTGCCCGCCTCACACACCAGCTCAGTGACCAGGCTAGGGCTGCGCAATTAATCGAAATTCGATTACGATTTCGATTACAACAGTAAACGATTACAAAATTAGCATAATCGCAAAAAATCAATTATAATTTTGTTTTTGTTTTTCAAAAAAAAAAAATCTTTTTTTTTCAAATTTTAAATTTTTGGATTTTTGTCACTTTTTTGTGGATTTTTGTCTTTTTTTATGGATTTTTGTCATTTTTTATGGATTTTTGTCATTTTTTATGGATTTTTGTCACTTTTTTGATGGATTTTTGTCGTTTTTTATGGATTTTTGTCACTTTTTTATGGATTTTTGTCTTTTTTTTAATGGATTTTAGTCTTTTTTTTTATAGATTTTAGTCTTTTTTTTGCTGGATTTTTGTCACTTTATTATGGATTTTTGTCTTTTTTTTAATGGATTTTAGTCTTTTTTTTATGGATTTTAGTCTTTTTTTTATAGATTTTAGTCTTTTTTTTATAGATTTTAGTCTTTTTTTTTATAGATTTTAGTCTTTTTTTTATAGATTTTAGTCTTTTTTTTTATAGATTTTAGTCTTTTTTTTATAGATTTTTGTCTTTTTTTTGCTGGATTTTTGTCACTTTTTTGATGGATTTTTGTCATTTTTTATGGATTTTTGTCACTTTTTTATGGATTTTTTTAAAGGCAACAAATAATCGTTTGAATAATCGTGATTTCAATTATGACAAAAATAATCGTGATTATTATTTTTTCAATAATCGAGCAGCCCTAGACCAGGCTCTCCTCAAAGTGCCCGCCTCACACACCAGCTCAGTGACCGTGAAAGAGCAGCTCTGACATCTTATGCCCAGACTATATCAGAGTCTGTATCATCCACCATTGAACCACGAGGTGCACCTGCTCCACCGTTACCTGAGAGCTCCAGTTTGTGCAGCGCCTCCTTCAGTCCCAGCAGAGCAGAGAGGAGCCAGCAGAGACACCTCCTGAGCCACAGCAGCAGCAGCAGAGCTCCTGAGTCACAACACGTCTCCTCAGTCCCGTCATCCTCACGCTTTGGGTTTCAAATGAGGAGCTGAGAGTGGCCTTAACCTCTTAACTCCCGCCTGAACCGAGAGGAGCTTTTTACTCACCTTAGATTTTTTTTTCTCCAGCATTTTTTGTTGGGTATTCAACTCATTTTTGTAACTTTGTCGTCAATTTTGTCGTCAATTTTGTTGTCAATTTTTTATCACATTTTTGTCATATTTTTGTCATTTTTATGTTACATTTTTGTCTTTTGTCAAATCCTTTTTTTCCATATTTTTTTTCATTTTTTCGTCAATTTTTTTTATCACATTTGTCAATTATTTGTAATTTTTATGGTAATTTTTTGTCTTTTTTTGTCACATTTTATCACATTTTTGTCCTTTTTTGTCATATTTTGGTCATTTTTTTTGTCAATTTGTTTGTTACATTTTTGTAATTTTTTGTCACATTTTTATCACATTTTTGTAAATTTTTTGTAATTTTTTTTGTCAATTTTTTATCACATTTATGTCATTTTTATGTCATATTTTTGTCATATTTTGTAACATTTTTGTCTTTTGTCACATTGTCTTTTTTTCCATATTTGTTTTGTATTTTTTTGTCAATTTTCTGTTACATTTTTGTCAATTTCTTGTGATATTTTCCGTCACTTTTTTTGTCAATGTTTTCTCACTTTTTTGCCACATTTCCATCATCGTTTTCATCTCTGTTTTGTCGCTATTTTCACAGCTTTTTCCCAGAAGCTTTTGGATTGGGGTAAAGCCAAACTGGAGAAAATGTGCTCGGTTCAGGCGGGAGTTAAGGGGTTAAAAACCACAGAACCAAAGACTCTCCACTGACCACTCCTCTAACGCCTCAGTGCTGCCACTTGTTGCTCGTTTTATTTCACTTTCAAGAACCGTTTCAGACAGAATTAAAGCCGTGGTTCCTTCAGACCCGGCCTCACACACGCCTGCACTGGCATGAAGGAAATCACCAGCTCACCTTTGTTCTTGCGCCCCCTGCAGTAGATGGTGGGCGTGACCTCGGGTTTCGGATCTCGTGGCTCCGCCCCCGGTCCAGATGCAGGTCGGGGCTCTGGTCTGACGCTGCAGGAGGAGCAGGAGGAGGAGGAGCCTGAGGGCGGCCCCATAAGCCGAGCACACTCGCACGGGGCTGCGCCGGGCTCCGGGCCAATCAGAGCGCCGCCCGGCCGCAAGCAGGAAGTGTCCGGGCCAATCAGAGCGCTGCCCGGCCGCAAACAGGAAGTGTCCGGGCCAGTCAGGGTGCGGTCTGCGATGATGGTGCTCTCACACAACACGGTGCTCTCTGAAAGAACGAGTTTAGAAAAAGCACAAATGTAAGAGGTTAAAGAGGGGGTGTTCTGCTTTAAAGAGGGGGTGTTCTGCTTTAAAGAGGGGGTGTTCTGCTTTAAAGAGGGGGTGTTCTGCTTTAAAGAGGGGGTGTTCTGCTTTAAAGAGGGGGTGTTCTGCTTTAAAGAGGGGGTGTTCTGCTTTAAAGAGGGCGTGTTCTGCTTTAAAGAGGGGGTGTTCTGCTTTAAAGAGGGCGTGTTCTGCTTTAAAGAGGGCGTGTTCTGCTTTAAAGAGGGGGTGTTCTGCTTTAAAGAGGGGGTGTTCTGCTTTAAAGAGGGCGTGTTCTGCTTTAAAGAGGGCGTGTTCTGCTTTAAAGAGGGCGTGTTCTGCTTTAAAGAGGGGGTGTTCTGCTTTAAAGAGGGGGTGTTCTGCTTTAAAGAGGGGGTGTTCTGCTTTAAAGAGGGGGTGTTCTGCTTTAAAGAGGGGGTGTTCTGCTTTAAAGAGGGGGTGTTCTGCTTTAAAGAGGGGGTGTTCTGCTTTAAAGAGGGGGTGTTCTGCTTTAAAGAGGGGGTGTTCTGCTTTTGTCAGTCCCACAGCACCAGTCTATATCTCACTACAATGATGACAAACCTTCTGTTGGTCTGTAAATGCAGTAAATCAGAATAACTGCCTTGTATAAAATGTCTCTCTCAAAATGGCTGTAGTGAATGTCTTGAAATAGGCCTCTGTCTCTTTAAGAACCTCTGAGCCTTTAGACACGCCCCCTCCACACGCTGTCTGTGGCAAAAATGTGACAAAAAATTGACAAAAAATTGACAAAAAATTACAAATATTACAAAAAATTACAAAAAAATGACAGAAAATGACAAAAAAATGTAATAAAAAAATTGACAGAAAATTGACAAAAAATGACAAAAAAAATGACAAAAAAAATGACAAAAAAATGAAAAATGACACACAAAAAAGACAAAAAATAACCAAATTGAAGAAAAAAGTTACAAAAAATGAGTTGAATGCCCAACAAAAAAATGATGGAAAAAAAATTTGTTGACGTGAGGAAAAAGTTCCTCTCGGTTCAGGCGGGAGTTACGAGGTCACGAACCTCTGAGCCTTTAGACACGCCCCCTCCACACGCTGTCTGTGGCATCAGTGGGGAGGGGGTTCTGCTGAGGAGCAGTGGTTGGTTACTCGGCTGGTGACGAAAGCTCGGAGGCGTCTCCAGGAGGTGGGGGCGTTCCTAGGAGGACTCAGGCAAACCTATCCCTAAAATGGCCGCCATCAGAGTTTTTACAGATTACTCAAAATGGCCGCCATCAGAGTTTTTACAGATTACTCAAAATGGCCGCCATCAGAGTTTTTACAGATTACTCAAAATGGCCGCCATCAGAGTTTTTACAGATTACTCAAAATGGCCGCCATCAGAGTTTTTACAGATTACTCAAAATGGCCGCCATCAGAGTTTTTACAGATTACTCAAAATGGCCGCCATCAGAGTTTTTACAGATTACTCAAAATGGCCGCCATCAGAGTTTTTACAGATTACTCAGAAATACGTGAATGTGCCAAGGCGACACTTCAGCCATGTTTTTAATGAGGGAGTGAATAAAAATGGGCGCCTGAGGAGTGGAATGAAAAGTCCCTCTGTCTGCACATGTGCCCCGTGTGGTGCAATGAGGACAGAGGTTCAAACTGACCTGTGGGATCAGCGTCCGAGTCCAGACCTGCAAAAACCCAAACACGATAAAAGCCTGGAGTTTAATTAACGAGCTTCACACTGAGCAGAGTCTGCGGTCTCACCCCAGAAGCCGTCGACGGCCGTGGACTCCTGGATCCGGGACTCGTCGAGGAGCGAGGACAGCAGCGAGGCATCGGACGCCGCCTGAGAGTGAACGCCGGAGCTCAGGGCCGAGCTGTTCAGGAGCGAGCTGTTCAGGAGCGAGCTGTTCACGCTGCTGCAGACCGGCTTACGGGGCGTGTGAGGCAGGAGGAGGGACTCGGAGCAGGAGGAGGAGAGACGCCGCAAGGAGGCGGACCTAACGAGAGGGAGGGGTTTATTTAATAGACAACTTTTTGAACTTAAGTGACAGTCTGAGTTCAATCCAGTGCCAAAAGAACAGGTCTAAGAGAGAGGAGGAGATGCAGAGGAGAAGCAGAGGAGGAGCCGAGGAGAAGCAGAGGAGGAGCCGAGGAGGGGCTGAGGAGGAGCAGAGAGAAGCGAGGGCACAGAACCTGTTCTTGCGGCCTGCACTGGCTCCTCCCAGGCTGAAGGAGGCGCTGCTGTGGGGCAGGCTGCGGTCCAGGAGGCTGTCGTCGATGCGGAGGCTGCGGCGGGACATGGCTCTGAAGTCCTGGTCCCAGAGACAGGACCTGCAGGAGCACACGGGGCTTCAGAAACTGCTCTTCCTGTTCACACTCGTCATGTACTGAGGTTCGGCCACAGCTTCTGCCACAATACAAGGTGTGTGGGATCACTCCTGTTACTCCTGTTACAGGGTCATGAGGACGTCAGTCATCAGCTTCATTTAACCCTCATTAATTCAGTCATCAGTCTGTCATTATGAGCCTTTTGTTGGTGTTTGAATTTACAAGGGCTCAGTGTTAAACGGTGCCAGTCTGTATGGTTGAGGTTCTACTGGTATCGGAATAAAGAACTGAGACAGGAACCGAAAAAACATCTCTCCAAACTTTTTGTCTCCGAGGCCAAAATGAAAAAGTGCCTGTGAGTCGCGGGTCAAACACGGCGATGTCAAGCACGAAAAACACAAATAACTGCAAATTATAAAGCTACTTTATTTTATTTAGTTTTAATTTTTTCAATAGCCGACGTTTGCATTTGTTTCTATCCATGCAAATAACATGCTATATTAAAACAAGGTTAGCGCTAGATCGTCTGCTCCGGAGGGACAGTCTGCTGTGATTTTGTATAGATCTATGAGTTGGTTTGTCTAAAAATACAAATAATCCTGATCCTTAAAGTTAACCCCTTAACTCCCACCTGAACCGAGCACATTTTCTCCAGTTTGGCTTTACCCCAATCCAAAAGCTTCTGGAAAAAAGGTGAGGAAATAGCGAGAAAACTGAGAAAAAAACGAAAACAATGGTGGAAATGTGAGAAAAAAGTGACGAAAAATCGATGAATAAGTGGCAAAATGTCACAAAAATGTCACAAAAAATGGATTAAAAATTGACAAAAAAATGACGAAAAAATGACAAAAATGTGATAAAAAATTGATTAAAAATTGACGAAAAAATGACAAAAATGTGACAAAATGTGACAAAAAAAATGACAAAAATGTGATTTAAAAATGACAAAAAAGTTACAAAAATGAGTTGAAAATCCAACAAAAAAATGTTGGAAAAAAAATCTGATGACGTGAGGAAAAAGCTCCTCTCGGTTCAGGCGGGAGTTAAGAGGTTTAACCATTTCTCTGGCCCTAACCTTCATTTGTGTCATGATATCTCACGTTTTCGCAGCAGACTGTCCCTCTGGAGCAGAACATCCAGCACTAACCTTAAAACAAATGGTAACTGTGGCAAAAGTCAAATTTTAGTAGAACAAAATCAACTATTGTAGCAATTTAGTGCAAAAAAAAAGAAAAGAAATCACCTGCATCTACAGCTCCTACAGTAACTTTACCTCATTCATTCACTCAAAGAAAACGCCACATTAGATTATTTTGAAAGTGTCAGTTCAGCATCAATTCTTTTATAAGTCACTTTTTAACATATTCAGGTGTTGACGTAACAGCCTTTGCAATAAAAGTTGGAAAACTGTGAAAGTTGATGCTACAACACTCTGTGATTGATAAACACCACAACAGTGTTTCCTTAACTTTGTGAAAGGAGTGAAACAGCGCCCCCAATTTGACGCTGGTGGTCAAAAAGTGTACTGCATCCATATTTACCTTTGAGAATGAATGGAAGAGAGTTAGTCGCAGGGCAAAAGTAGCTCGCTCTCTGGCGGGACAACAAAATTATTTCGGCGAGCCACATTTGGCCCGTGGGCCCACTTTGGGCACCCCTGCTTTAGATCTTCCCCAATTTTAATTCATTTCTTTGCCCAATGTTTGCCCCATTTTCCTTTTTCCAATTTATTGACACAATATTTCCTTATTTTTGCCAGTTTCTCCCAGTTTTCCCTCAAATGATTCCCCATGTTCTGGACAGTGGAGATGAAGTTGATATCCTAAAGATCTCCCAGACTTTATTGTTCCGAGTATCCGAGCGTCGTTTACGCACTGGCCCCGCCCCACAGCCTTAGTCTGACCGTAATGAGGTGATAAAGTTTACAGTCCTGCTGCAAACACAGGCTCCTGCTGACCCTGTAGTTCACAGCTCTACAAACACGTTCTTAAGTGAAGGGATTTGTCAGTGAGTTCAGCAGAAACATCTTTGTGACGCTTCAAAACAAATCAAAACTTTCACACAAGTATTAAAGCGCTCAGGCCTGAAACACTGAAGGAACAGATACAGACAGAGTCCAGCCCCAGCTCCACAGCTTCTCCTCCTCCTCCTCTGCATCGTCTTCATCAGGGAGGAAGAGCCCCCACATCACGCTGGGTTTAATCCTGAACTGAAGCTCCTGAAGCCTCACGTGAACTGAGGCGCGGAGACCAGGGGGCAGAGTCCGACTGTGACTGTTTACACTGGTCTTAAAGAGACAGGACGCAGCAAACACACAGCTGGAGACACACATCAACATCTGGGACACACACATCAACATCTGGGACACACGCATGAACATCTGGGACACACATGAACATCTGGGACACACATGAACATCTGGGACACACATGAACATCTGGGACACACATGAACATCTGGGACACACGTAGGGCTGTGCAATTAATCGAAATTCGCTTACGATTTCGATTACAACAGTAAACGATTACAAAATTAGCATAATCGCAAAAAACGATTATAATTTTTTTCTTTTTTTTTTTTTCCCCTCAAATTATTATTATTTTTCTTTCAATTTTTTTAATTTTTTTTTTTATTCTTTTTTTTTGCAAAGCAGACTTGCGTTATTTCAGGCGCTGGGTTTATTTTCCCTTCACTTTTCACGTGCCGTGGCTCAGGCTTTTGTCTGACATAAAAAACAAACAGCGCTGTGTGATGATGTCATCAGGCCGCGCTGCTTTGTTTACTTGCGCAGGTGTGAGGGCCAGCAGGGGGCAGGTGTGAGGGCCGGCCAGCAGGGGGCAGGTGTGACACAGGGACCTCTCTTTAATCTACTTGAAATCATTTGTACTTTTATGACTGTCCAGAAAACAAAGTGTACGACTGTGACTGTTCTTTAACCTCTGAACTCCCGCCTGAACCCAGAGCATTTTCTCCAATTCAGCTTTACCCAAATCCTGTAGGCCAGAGTAACACCTCATTGGAAAGCTAAGACCTACAAAACTCATCTAAATGGATCCTCACGTCATCAGATTTTTTTCCATCTTTTTTTGGGGGGGGATATTTAACTAATTTTTGTAACTTTTATGTCATTTTTTTGTCACATTTGTCACATTTTTTGTAATTTTTTTGTAATTTTTTTGTAGGGTTGCAACTAACGATTATTTTGTAATCGATTAATCCAGGGCTTCTCAACCTGGGGGTCGGGACCCACTAGGGGGTCGCGAGACAAATTTGGGGGGTCGCCAGAGCATATAGATAAAATACATATTTTAATATTATTATTATGATGGTGTTGTAAAAAACATGCTATTTTACCAGGGTGCCATTATTTGTTCTAAATTTAATTCATTTTTGTTTTAGCCGTTGTTTTTTCTTTGTTTTTTAAGAGTTGTATAGTTTAACCTCTTAACTCCCGCCTGAACCGAGAGGAGCTTTTTCCTCACGTCATCACATTTTTTTTCCGTAATTTTTTTGTTGGGTGTTCAACTCATTTTTGTAACTTTGTCATCATTTTTTTGTCACATTTTTTGTCATTTTTTGTCACATTTTTGTCACATTTTTGTCACATTTTGTCACAATTTTGTCACATTTTTGTCACATTTTGTCACAATTTTGTCACATTTTTGTCACATTTTGTCACATTTTTGTCACATTTTTGTCACATTTTGTCACAATTTTGTCACATTTTTGTCACATTTTGTCACAATTTTGTCACTTTTTTGTCACATTTTTGTCACAATTTTGTCACAATTTTGTCATTTTTTGTCACTTTTTTGTCATTTTTTGTCACATTTTTTGTCATTTTTTGTCACTTTTTTTGTCACTTTTTTTGTCACATTTTTTGTCATTTTTTGTCATTTTTTGTCACAATTTTTGTCATTTTTTGTCATTTTTTGTCACAATTTTTGTCATTTTTTGTCACATTTTGTCACAATTTTGTCATTTTTTGTCACATTTTGTCACAATTTTCTCATTTTTTTGTCACATTTCCATCATTGTTTTCGTCTCAGTTTTGTTGCCATTTTCTCACCTTTTTTCCAGAAGCTTTTGGATTGAGGTAAAGCCAAACTGGAGAAAATGTGTTCGGTTCAGGTGGGAGTTAAGGGGTTAAGAGACAGGACGCACCAAACACCACTCACAGCTGGAGATACAAAAAAGTCAAAAAAGTGAAGTCAACGCGAGGAAAAAGATCCGTTTAGATCATTTTTGTAGCTTTCAAATGAGGCGTCAAGAAGCTTTTAGATTTGGGTAAAGCTGAAGTGGAGAAAGTGGCAGGGTGTATTTAAAGCCATAAAGAAACCTGAACAAAATAACAGCACCCGGAAGTGTTTACAAAGTCAGCTTAGGTCAAAAACTGATAAACATCATCACGGACCAGATTTATCCAATCAGAGGGACGCATTAGTGACGTGACAGCTTCCACGGCCAATCAGAGCGCGCGGAGGGCCGAACTTGGCTTTCACCAAATGTACGAAATAAAACACATTTTAAATCATTTACACGAAATAAAAAGTTAATTTATTTCGTGTAAACCACAGCGGACAGATGTTTACAGCGCTCACCTTCAGCCCAGCTCCGGGAAGCAGCGGGGTCCGCAGACAAACACGGCGTAATCCGAGCGGCGGCGTCAGCGGTTGCTAAGCTAAAGCTAAGCTAAGCTAACTGTAGCTAGCGGCGCTTCACTGCTTCAATTATCGGCCCAAATATCGCTTCAAATGATGTTTTCTCTTCACAGAACGATCCGTGTGGGTGTTAAACAGCCGCGGCGGGACGTGGACAGAAGGAAAAGCGCCTGACAAAGAGATAAAAGCGGAGAAATGGTTAAAATAAAGTGATTCCTCAGTGTCATCAAACTGCAGCTGCGGCTCCGCGGGGTTTTATCAGGACTCTGCCCCCTGGCGGCGGGAGGGCGCGCGGGTCTTCTGTAACCAGAGCCGTGGGAAGATGTTTTAGTTAGGGGGCGCAAAATACTTTTCCTGTGCGTAAATCCTGTTTATTAACCTCTTAACTCCCGCCTGAACCGAGAGCATTTTCTTCAGTTCAGCTTTACCCAAATCCTGTAGGCCAGTGTAACGCCTCATTTGAAAGACCTACAAAACTAAATGGATCTTTTTCCTCATATCAGATTTGTTTTCATCACTTTTTTTGTCGGGCAGTCGTCTCATTTTTGTCAAATTTTTGTGACTTTTTTGTCAGTTTTTGTCAGTTTTTCGTCATTTTTTTGTCAAATTTTTGTCAAATTTTTCTTGCTTTTTTGTCAATTTTTTCTCAATTTTCGTCAATTTTTTCTCAATTTTTAATAAAATTTTTCGTCAATTTTTTGTCAATTTTTCGTCAATTTTTTCTCTTTTTTCGTCAATTTTTTGTCAATTTTTTGTCCATTTTTCGTCAATTTTTTTCGATTTTTGTCAATTTTTTGTCACTTTTTTCTCTTTTTTTCTCATTTTTTCTAAATTTTTTGCCAATTTTTTTCACTTTTTTTGTCACTTTTTCGTCCATTTTTTTTTCATTTTTTGCAAATTTTTTGTCACTTTTTCGTCAATGTTTTCTCACTTTTTTCACATTTTCATCCTTGTTTTCGTCTCAGTTTTGTCGCTATTTTCACACCTTTTCTCCAGAAGCTTTTGGATTGGGGTAAAGCTGGAGAAACTGTGCTCGGTTCAGGCGGGAGTTAAGGGGTTAATATTGCCTGCAGTTCACAAACTACCCACCAGGGGGTGCTGCAGCGCCCTCAGCACCCTGGGTTCCCACGGCCTTGTCTGTAACATGGAGGCTCTGCCAAAACAAAACACTGACTCTGAGCTTTTTTAACAGCTTTTTTTTTTATTAAATAGACGTTTTCAGCAACAAAACCCCACAAAATAAACCGTTTCAGCCCAAAATCATCACAAAAATATTTCAATAAACTCCATTTGATTTGAGAAACAAAGACGGCGACAAAACAAGGATAAAATCTTTAAACATCTTTGACAATTTCACACGGAAATAATCCATCGCTTTGGGACGAAAGGCACGAACAGCAGAAACGATCAGGCTCGAAGCACAAAGCAGTTTCCAACTTTAAAACACTTTAAAGGCCAAATCGATACAGTTCAAGGCGAGACGCTGCAGAGAAACATCTGTGAACATCTGTGCCTCTCCATGTATCATCTGTGAACATCTGTGAACATCTGTGCCTCTCCATGTAACATCTGTGAACATCTGTGAACATCTGTACAACCTTTTTATTTCCAAACAGCATCGAACTGTCCTAACTAGGAATCTGAAAATATATCGATTTTCCGATATATCGCGATGTTTTGCAGGACGATACGATACTTTTTATTCCGATATCGATACTTTTGATGATGTCATGCATATTAACGAGCGGCGTCATGCATATTAATGAGGCAGCAGTGCTAGAGGCCTAGCCTGATAAACCACACCCACCTTCTTTCTGCACAAAAGAAGGTGGATCTGGCCACGCACGGTAGACAAGTTGTTGATTGGCGGCTAAGGCCGAACCAATCACGACCGTCCCAGAGAAATGAGAAGGTGACGTCACTCGCTGCACCTCTATGTTTTTAGTTCAATTAACGTTAACATCAGCCAAAACTAATCATTGGATGAAGTAGTGAAGGATTTTGCCTCGCGTTCTCCGCGTGAGTTTATATTCACTTCATATTTTTTTAATTGGACACGGCTGTTGTCACGTCCGCTAATCGCTAATTGGTTTATTTCACTGACAATCTGTGCGCGTTAGGCCCCGCCCCTTCAAACTGCTCCAACTGCTCCGTGACCAGACTCACTCCCTGCATGGAATGGACAGGGAAGAGTATGGCAGAGCCAGGCAACTAGAGGCCAACAATGATGAAGAAGTCAGTCTGGACAGCAGGGGGCAGCACTACAGTTCTAACACTGTCACACAAATAATGTACTTTTAAAGCTGCATTCTGCGACTTTAATGTGGGAAAAGTAGATTTTTGTGTGTATTTGACCTTGTCGTGACCTTGTAGTGACCCAGTGGGCGTGTGGTTGATCAGCATGACACGTTTACGTTCGGTCACAGTGGTCTCTACAACGCTCCAGGATCACTTGTTTTGTAGGTTTTCTAGTGAGAGCAGAGAAAACCTGCCACACACTTGATCCTGGAGCGTTGTAGAGACCACTGTGATGAAGAGTAAACGTGTTGGTTCACTTTTGAACATCTGATGGACTCAGATGGACTGAGATGAATTGAGATGATCTGAGATGAACTGAGATGGACTGAGATGTTGAGGGAAGAGTCCATGTCTTCTCGGCAGCGTCTCGCTTTAATAAAAACACAAAGGAAAGCGTCACAGAGAAAGGGGGCGGGACAAAGGGGGCGGGACGCACAAATGTAGCGCTCGCAGTTCCTCGCGCCTCCACCAGGGGGTTCACTGAGTCCCGGGGCTGGACTCGGGCTGGACTCCGTTTCCCAGAATCCCTCTGACAAAGCCGGCCACGTCGGTGTCTCTGGCGTCGTGATCGATGAAGAACGGCAGCAGCTGCAGAGACACAGAGTTAGAAACGTGAGGTTCTCACCATGAGGTTCTCAACATGAGGTTCTCACCATGAGGTCCTGCACACTAGGGCTGTGCAATTAATCGAAATTCGATTACGATTTCGATTACAACAGTAAACGATTACAAAATTAGCATAATCGCAAAAAATCGATTTTAAAAAAAATTGTAAATTTTTTTTCTTTTTTTTTTTAATTTTAAATTTTGGGATTTTTGTAACTTTTTGCTGGATTTTTGTCTTTTTTTGCTGGATTTTTGTCTTTTTTTGCTGGATTTTTGTCTTTTTTTTGATGGATTTTTGTCACTTTTTGATGGATTTTTGTCTTTTTTTTGATGGATTTTTGTCATTTTTTTGCTGGATTTTTGTCACTTTTTGATGGATTTTTGTCACTTTTTTGATGGATTTTTGTCACTTTTTTGCTGGATTTTTGTCACTTTTTTGCTGGATTTTTGTCACTTTTTTGATGGATT
>NC_136870.1:29046494-29093994 GCF_951799975.1 Gobius niger | reverse complement strand
GTCTGTGGAGGAGCTGGAGGTTCTGTGTGTCTGTGGAGGAGCTGGAGGTGCTTTGTGTCTGTGGAGGAGCTGGAGGTTCTGTGTGTCTGTGGAGGAGCTGGAGGTTCTGTGTGTCTGTGGAGGAGCTGGAGGTTCTTTGTGTCTGTGGAGGAGGTGGAGGTGCTTTGTGTCTGTGGAGGAGCTGGAGGTTCTTTGTGTCTGTGGAGGAGCTGGAGGTTCTTTGTGTCTGTGGAGGAGCTGGAGGTTGTTTGTGTCTGTGGAGGAGCTGGAGGTTCTTTGTGTCTGTGGAGGAGGTGGAGGTTCTTTGTGTCTGTGGAGGAGCTGGAGGTTCTTTGTGTCTGTGGAGGAGCTGGAGGTTCTTTGTGTCTGTGGAGGAGCTGGAGGTTCTTTGTGTCTGTGGAGGAGCTGGAGGTTCTTCATGTCTGTGGAGGAGCTGGAGGTGCTTTATGTCTGTGGAGGAGCTCATGCTGAGTCCAGAGGAACGGGAGAGGAACCAGTCTTAGTTCTTCACGTTCCACCTGAAGCTCTAAACCCGATGAGGTCGATGGTCTCTCACCTTGACGGCCATGATGGTGTCACTGGGGACGTGTCTCATCTTGTCCACGACGCCGTAAGCTCCTCGACCGAGCTCCGAGATCTGCAGCAGGTCGTCGGCCTCCACCTCGAAGATCTGCCCCAAACATGGAACTGTCACCATCATAATAACAATCATAACAATCATAATAATAATCATAATCATAATAATAATCATTTTTACAGTACACATTTTGGCCACCAGCCGGGGGGGGGCACTGTTTCACTCCTTTCACACACCGAAGGAAACACTGTCTGTGTCCAAATGTGGATACTACAGATACTACTACTGCTACTGCTAGCTGCTACTGCTAGCTGCTAGCTGCTACTGCTACTGCTACTACTACTACTACTACTACTACTACTGCTACTACTGCTACTACTACTGCTACTACTACAGATACTACAGATACTACTACTACTACTACTACTACTAATACTGCTACTGCTACTGCTACTGCTACTGCTACTACTACTACTACAGATACTACAGATACTACTACTACTACTACTACTACTACTACTACTACTACTACTACTACTACTACTACTACTACTACTACTACTACTACTACTACTACTAAGGGCGGCACGGTAGCGCAGCGGTTAGCGCCTCCGCTTCACAGCTAGAAGGTCCCGGGTTAGATTCCCACCAGGACGGGGCCTTTCTGTGTGGAGTTTGCATGTTCTCCCCGTGTCTGTGTAGGTTTCCTCCGGGTACTCCGGTTTCCCCTACCACTAAAAACATGTGCAATAGGTGAATATTCCAGCCAGGTGATTCTGACCACCAGCCTGGCTCCACATCATGGAGACGGGTCCCCGGGCGCGGCACGGCCGTCGACCACTGCTCCTTACGGGTCGCCCCAACAGCATCGAAGGATGGGTTAAATGCAGAGAACAAATTTCCCTACGGGGACAATAAAGTAAACAAACAAAAATGTCCACACTCGTCCCTAACCCTCATTCACTACACAGGCCCGCACTATATAGTCGACTGTTTTGGCACTTTTACAGGCGTTACTGTCATCACAAAAAAAGGAAAGAAAATCAATAACACCCCAGCGTGAGCTCAGAGACGCAGTAATCTTCACTTTACTGTGCGGATGCCAAATTACTCCTGGTATTATTACGCCTTACAATATAGTCCCCCCTTTTATCCGCTTAGAAAATCCACATTGTTTAATTGTGTGTAATTATACTTTGTAGTGGAACACTTCACGTAACCATATTTAAATAGGGAAAACGTGGAAGAGCTTGGTAGCTTCTATCTTGACCTGTTTTGGAGCTATAGAGGAGAGAGGGAGAGGCTAAATGCTAACGCCGTCTGCGCTGTGTTTACGTGACTGAAGATCAGACAGGTCCTAAAGAACTCGTCACAGCTCAGGTAAGAACATATCTCAGTGTGGAAAAACGCTGGCCTGTTCCTTTAATACTTGTATCACCCCCACAGGGACTACGGGAGGGGTTTATTAAAGCAGCACTAAGTAACGTGTTTACCGTAATAAACCCTCCCCGTTGTCCCTGTGGGGGTAATACAAGTGCTTATGGGATGATTGGAGGGTCTTTCAGCGCCCCCTGGTGTCTCTGGACAGAAAACCATGTTTGCAACTTGACTGCCACCGGACCGGAGTCACCAATACACACTAATGGAATCACGCAGAAGAAGCTAACAGGCTAACGGGCAAAGCTAACTGCGGCTAACGTCACTTTAACCCTCTGTCCCTTCACTTTCCTGTCAGCGTAGGATTTACTCTACAAGACAATTAATAAGTTACAAAATCGTAACTTGCTGCGACACCTGCAGTTGCGCTCATGGCCTGTAGGGGGAGGAGTTACGTAGCGCTGCTTTAAGGTAAACACGTTACTTCTTCTGCTTTAAAACAAGTTTTGATCTGAATGACCCGGAACAAAAGCTGAGGTGAAGGTGGAGGCGGGGCTTCAGAGGTCAAAGGTGAGTCTGACCTTCTCTCCGACGGTCACGCAGGCCTTGGAGTCCAGGTCTCTGGGAGCGCTGGGGAAACAACAGCAGAGTGAGGAACAGCGCCACCTGCTGCACCACCTGTGGATAACACATGAGGAGCGGCTCTGACCTGGGCGTGGCCGCCGCCGCCTCGAACAGCTCTTTGGGAATCTTCGGACCGGCCTTCTTCTTCCCTGAAACACAGCTTTGTTACAGCGCCACCATCAGGACAGACAGAGGAGCAGCAGGACAGACCACAGCGCCACCATCAGGACAGACAGAGGAGCAGCAGGTTAAACACAGCGCCACCATCAGGACAGACAGAGGAGCAGCAGGTTAAACACAGCGCCACCATCAGGACAAACAGAGGAGCAGCAGGTTAAACACAGCGCCACCATCAGGACAAACAGAGGAGCAGCAGGTTAAACACAGCGTGATTACAGCGCCGCCATCAGGACAGACAGAGGAGCAGCAGGTTTAACACAGCGCCACCATCAGGACAGACAACAGCGCCACCATCAGGACAGACAGAGGAGCAGCAGGTTTCACACAGCGCCACCAGCAGGACAAATGGGGCGTGGCCAAGTGCGGGGGAATCAGTTATTCACACACTCTGGCCGTTTCCCAGGATCCTCGGCGGTTTAAATAAAGTTCATCTGAATAAATGAGTGGATTTATTGATAAATTCGGCCTCACGATAAACTGGACCTGTTAAATATTTAATGTTTGGATTGAAATGTTATGATGTTATTCATGTTCCTGCCTCTTCCTGAAGCAGCTGTTTTTGTTAAAGGGATATTTGATGGCGTCATTACACAGGGATGGAGGCGCAGGCACTAAAGTGTGTCTCATACGCCCCCCGGTGCCTGTCCTCAGCCACTGCGCCCTCGCTCTAAAGTCTGACCGCTCGCTTTTCGTTACGTCGTCAGGATCAGGCTGAGCAGTGGATCACAGATACAGTAAACAGTAAACAGTACTGAATATACTATAGTACTGAACACATATATTTGACCTAATACGTTATATAATAGTAGTAAATAAATATTATAAATAAAATGTGAAAAAATAGATGATAATACTACTACTGCTACTGCTAATACTAATACTACTGCTACTACTACAACTAATACTAATACTACTACTACTACTACTACTACTACTGCTACTGCTACTGCTAATGCTAATACTAATACTACTGCTACTACTACAACTAATACTAATACTACTACTACTACTACTGCTACTACTGCTGATGCTAATACTAATACTACTACTGCTACTGCTACTACTGCTAATGCTAATACTAATACTACTACTACTACTGCTACTACTGCTACTACTGCTAATGCTAATACTAATACTACTGCTACTACTGCTACTAATACTACTACTACTGCTACTACTGCTACTAATACTACTACTGCTACTACTGCTACTAATACTAATACTACTACTACTACTACTGCTACTACTACTACTACTACTGCTACTACTACTACTGCTAATACTAATACTAATACTACTACTACTACTACTGCTACTACTACTACTACTACTACTACTACTGCTACTACTACTACTGCTACTACTGCTAATGCTAATACTACTACTACTAATACTACTACTACTAATACTACTACTACTACTACTACTAATACTACTGCTACTAATACTAATACTACTACTACTACTACTGCTACTACTACTACTACTAATACTGCTAATACTAATACTACTGCTACTACTACTGCTACTACTACTGCTAATGCTAATACTACTACTACTACTGCTACTACTACTACTACTACTACTGCTAATACTAATACTACTGCTACTACTACTGCTACTACTACTGCTAATGCTAATACTACTACTACTGCTGCTACTAATACTACTGCTAATGCTAATACTACTACTACTACTACTACTAATACTACTACTACTAATACTACTACTACTAATACTACTACTACTACTGCTACTACTACTACTACTACTACTGCTAATACTAATACTACTGCTACTACTACTGCTACTACTACTGCTAATGCTAATACTACTACTACTACTACTACTAATACTACTGCTAATGCTAATACTACTACTACTACTACTACTAATACTACTACTACTAATACTACTACTACTAATACTAATACTACTACTACTACTACTAATACTACTACTACTACTACTACTAATACTACTACTACTAATACTAATACTACTACTACTACTACTAATACTACTACTACTACTACTACTAATACTACTGCTAATGCTAATACTACTACTGCTAATACTAATACTAATAGTAATACTAATACTACTACTGCTACTAAAAATAATAGAAATAATGATAATAAATGATGATGACGATGATGATGATTGGCCAGTGCGAGCAGAGCCGTGATTGGACAGATTTGCTCAAACATAGCTGTATATTAAAAGGATTAAAGATTAAAATGAAAAATTCTTAACTCCTCGGCTACGCAGCTGTTGGGATGTAATAAAGCCTTCATGTATGTTCACGTGTTCAGAGACTGTATCTGTATCTGTATCTGTATCTGTGATCGACTGCTCAGCCTGACTCTGACGACGTGACGAAAACCGAGCGGTCAGACTTTAGAGCGAGGGCGCAGTGGCTGAGGACAGGCACCGGGGGGCGTATGAGACACTTTAGTGCCTGCGCCTCCATCCCTGTGTGAGGCGCTGAGGTTGTATTTGCGCCTCCATCCCTGTGTGAGGCGCTGATGTTGTGTTTGCGCCTCCATCCCTGTGTGAGGCGCTGATGTTGTGTTTGCGCCTCCATCCCTGTGTGAGGCGCTGATGTTGTGTTTGCGCCTCCATCCCTGTGTGAGGCGCTGAGGTTGTATTTGCGCCTCCATCCCTGTGTGAGGCGCTGAGGTTGTGTTTGCGCCTCCATCCCTGTGTGAGGCGCTGAGGTTGTGTTTGCGCCTCCATCCCTGTGTGAGGCACTGAGGTTGTGTTTGCGCCTCCATCCCTGTGTGAGGCACTGAGGTTGTGTTTGCGCCTCCATCCCTGTGTGAGGCGCTGAGGTTGTGTTTGCGCCTCCATCCCTGTGTGAGGCGCTGAGGTTGTGTTTGCGCCTCCATCCCTGTGTGAGGCACTGAGGTTGTGTTTGCGCCTCCATCCCTGTGTGAGGCACTGAGGTTGTGTTTGCGCCTCCATCCCTGTGTGAGGCGCTGAGGTTGTGTTTGCGCCTCCATCCCTGTGTGAGGCGCTGAGGTTGTGTTTGCGCCTCCATCCCTGTGTGAGGCGCTGAGGTTGTATTATCTGACGCCACAGTACTTCAGATGTTTGACACAGGCCTCACTTCCTCCTCATCCAGAGCGTTGCTGATTTCTGGAGATATTTATTTTGTAATTCATGCAGTTCTTATGTTTGAAGAGTTTCGTGGCGCTAGGCTAGTGCTAGGCTAATGCTAGGCTAATGCTAGGCTAGTGCTAGGCTAGAAGATCCTGGACCTTGAGGAACGGCCTCTGATCTGACGGAGCTTCACTCATGTTTGGCTCAAAGGGGAAAGTCGTTCCCAAAGCCGGCCCGGGGCCCCTGAGAGGCCTCGAAGCTCCGCCTCCTTTACATAAAACAGGTTTGAACTTTGTTTGTGTTTCTCCTGTTGCACTTTGAAAGAACAGATCCGGCTCTTTGCCTGAACAGATCCGGCTCTTTGCCTGAACAGATCCGGCTCTTGGCCTGAACAGATCCGGCTCTTTGCCTGAACAGATCCGGCTCTTTGCCTGAGCAAATCCGGCTCTTTGCTTGAACAGATCCGGCTCTTGGCCTGAGCAAATCCGGCTCTTTGCTTGAACAGATCCGGCTCTTTGTCTGAACAGATCCGGCTCTTGGCCTGAACAGATCCGGCTCTTTGCCTGCAGCTGATTCCTGTGCAGGCCTGAGCAGATCCGGCTCTTGGCCTGAACAGATCCGGCTCTTTGCCTGCAGCTGATTCCTGTGCAGGCCTGAACAGATCCGGCTCTTGGCCTGAACAGATCCGGCTCTTGGCCTGAACAGATCCGGCTCTTTGCCTGAGCAGATCCGGCTCTTCGTCTGAACAGATCCGGCTCTTGGCCTGAACAGATCCGGCTCTTTGCCTGCAGCTGATTCCTGTGCAGGCCTGAGCAGATCCGGCTCTTGGCCTGAGCAGATCCGGCTCTTTGCCTGCAGCTGATTCCTGTGCAGGCCTGAACAGATCCGGCTCTTGGCCTGAACAGATCCGGCTCTTTGCCTGCAGCTGATTCCTGTGCAGGCCTGAACAGATCCGGCTCTTGGCCTGAACAGATCCGGCTCTTGGCCTGAACAGATCCGGCTCTTGGCCTGAACAGATCCGGCTCTTTGCCTGCAGCTGATTCCTGTGCAGGCCTGAACAGATCCGGCTCTTGGCCTGAGCAGGCTCGTGACGTCACTCACATACCCCTCATGTCTCTGAGCTCTGCACCGACAGGGACGTCACTCACAGACCCCTCAGGGGGCGGAGTCTGCAGCTCTGACCCTTGTCTCTGATTGGGTCTGAGGAAGGTTTCACGCGCACGCACGCGCGCGTTTCCAGGAACCTCTCGGACCGGAAGTGGCCGGTATTAGGGCTCGTGCGCGGCCGAACCCCGCTGTGTCACGTGCATGCGGTAGGGCGTGCAGCCGTGCGTGTGTGCGTGCGTGCCCGTGCGCGTGCCTTACCTGGACGGTGCGGCGCGCCCCCGTCTCTCCTGCCACTCGCGCCCTGCATCGTGCACGCGCCTCCTGCAGAAACAAAGCTTCACACGACGGTGCGCGTGCGTCCGTGCACCAGGAGCGGGAGCGTGCACGAGCCCCCGCGCGGCCCCGGGTCTGAGAGTCCGGACACGAGCACGAGCAGCACCGACTCCGGACCGAGGAGAGAGAGCACTTCCGCCTCCGCGCGGGGCACCACGGGAGCTGGAGTCCGGGGCGGGACTTAGGCAGAAGTACTGCAGTACTCAAGTACTCTGAAGTACTTTACAGAAGTACTGTAAAGTACTGCAGATCTAACACGAGCGCAGGGAAAGTACTTGGAGAAGATACTTGTATTTGGATAAAGTAACAAAGTAACAAAGTAATAAAGTAATAAAGTAACAAAGTAATAAAGTACAGATCAGAGTCAGGGTTAAGAGTGAACTTTATTAGACTTTACTTTCTGTTTGAGTCGGTTTTACTTTAATCAAGTTTATTTATTTCTACAGCACCAGAAAAACATGAAGGTCTGAAACACAGGGTCTGAGAGTGACGTCACACAGGAGTGACGTCACACAGGAGAGGTTCTCAACCTGTGGCCCGAGGTCCACGAGGAATCACAAAGTCACAACGAAACTACTTCTACTCCTTTCATTCTTTGTCCCGTCGGGTTTTTCACTTTTTTACTTTTCATTTGGTTCATTTTACACATTTAGGATATTGTACTTTTTTTACAAAATGTTTTTTTGCATTTTTAAAATCTAATTTTAAATAATAATGTCACAGATTTACTCTTTATGTTTCGAGGCGGTGGTAGCTCAGCTTTAGCATCAGGTGGAGCTTCAGTCGAGGCGGTGGTAGCTCGGCTTTAGCACCAGGTGGAGCTTCAGTCGAGGCGGTGGTAGCTCGGCTTTAGCACCAGGTGGAGCTTCAGTCGAGGCGGTGGTAGCTCGGCTTTAACACCAGGTGGAGCTTCAGTCGAGGCGGTGGTAGCTCGGCTTTAACACCAGGTGGAGCTTCAGTCGAGGCGGTGGTAGCTCAGCTTTAACACCAGGTGGAGCTTCAGTCGAGGCGGTGGTAGCTCGGCTTTAACACCAGGTGGAGCTTCAGTCGAGGCGGTGGTAGCTCGGCTTTAACACCAGGTGGAGCTTCAGTCGAGGCGGTGGTAGCTCGGCTTTAACACCAGGTGGAGCTTCAGTCGAGGCGGTGGTAGCTCGGCTTTAGCTCCAGGTGGAGCTTCAGTCGAGGCGGTGGTAGCTCAGCTTTAACACCAGGTGGAGCTTCAGTCGAGGCGGTGGTAGCTCAGCTTTAGCATCAGGTGGAGCAACAGTCGAGGCGGTGGTAGCTCGGCTTTAACACCAGGTGGAGCTTCAGTCGAGGCGGTGGTAGCTCGGCTTTAACACCAGGTGGAGCTTCAGTCGAGGCGGTGGTAGCTCGGCTTTAGCACCAGGTGGAGCTTCAGTCGAGGCGGTGGTAGCTCAGCTTTAACACCAGGTGGAGCTTCAGTCGAGGCGGTGGTAGCTCGGCTTTAACACCAGGTGGAGCTTCAGTCGAGGCGGTGGTAGCTCGGCTTTAACACCAGGTGGAGCTTCAGTCGAGGCGGTGGTAGCTCGGCTTTAACACCAGGTGGAGCTTCAGTCGAGGCGGTGGTAGCTCAGCTTTAACACCAGGTGGAGCTGCAGTCGAGGCGGTGGTAGCTCGGCTTTAGCACCAGGTGGAGCTTCAGTCGAGGCGGTGGTAGCTCGGCTTTAGCACCAGGTGGAGCTTCAGTCGAGGCGGTGGTAGCTCGGCTTTAACACCAGGTGGAGCTTCAGTCGAGGCGGTGGTAGCTCGGCTTTAGCACCAGGTGGAGCTTCAGTCGAGGCGGTGGTAGCTCAGCTTTAACACCAGGTGGAGCTTCAGTCGAGGCGGTGGTAGCTCAGCTTTAACACCAGGTGGAGCTTCAGTCGAGGCGGTGGTAGCTCAGCTTTAGCACCAGGTGGAGCTTCAGTCGAGGCGGTGGTAGCTCAGCTTTAACACCAGGTGGAGCTTCAGTCGAGGCGGTGGTAGCTCGGCTTTAGCACCAGGTGGAGCTTCAGTCGAGGCGGTGGTAGCTCAGCTTTAGCACCAGGTGGAGCTTCAGTCGAGGCGGTGGTAGCTCAGCTTTAGCACCAGGTGGAGCTTCAGTCGAGGCGGTGGTAGCTCGGCTTTAGCACCAGGTGGAGCTTCAGTCGAGGCGGTGGTAGCTCGGCTTTAGCACCAGGTGGAGCTTCAGTCGAGGCGGTGGTAGCTCAGCTTTAGCACCAGGTGGAGCTTCAGTCGAGGCGGTGGTAGCTCGGCTTTAGCACCAGGTGGAGCTTCAGTCGAGGCGGTGGTAGCTCGGCTTTAGCACCAGGTGGAGCTTCAGTCGAGGCGGTGGTAGCTCAGCTTTAGCACCAGGTGGAGCTTCAGTCGAGGCGGTGGTAGCTCGGCTTTAACACCAGGTGGAGCTTCAGTCGAGGCGGTGGTAGCTCGGCTTTAACACCAGGTGGAGCTTCAGTCGAGGCGGTGGTAGCTCAGCTTTAGCACCAGGTGGAGCTTCAGTGGAGGCGGTGGTAGCTCAGCTTTAACACCAGGTGGAGCTTCAGTCGAGGCGGTGGTAGCTCAGCTTTAACACCAGGTGGAGCTTCAGTCGAGGCGGTGGTAGCTCGGCTTTAGCACCAGGTGGAGCTTCAGTCGAGGCGGTGGTAGCTCAGCTTTAACACCAGGTGGAGCTTCAGTCGAGGCGGTGGTAGCTCAGCTTTAACACCAGGTGGAGCTTCAGTCGAGGCGGTGGTAGCTCAGCTTTAACACCAGGTGGAGCTTCAGTCGAGGCGGTGGTAGCTCGGCTTTAGCACCAGGTGGAGCTTCAGTCGAGGCGGTGGTAGCTCGGCCGCAGCACCAGGTGGAGCTTCAGTCGAGGCGGTGGTAGCTCAGCTTTAGCACCAGGTGGAGCTTCAGTCGAGGCGGTGGTAGCTCAGCTTTAACACCAGGTGGAGCTTCAGTCGAGGCGGTGGTAGCTCAGCTTTAGCACCAGGTGGAGCTTCAGTCGAGGCGGTGGTAGCTCGGCCGCAGCACCAGGTGGAGCTTCAGTCGAGGCGGTGGTAGCTCGGCCGCAGCACCAGGTGGAGCTTCAGTCGAGGCGGTGGTAGCTCGGCCGCAGCACCAGGTGGAGCTTCAGTCGAGGCGGTGGTAGCTCGGCCGCAGCACCAGGTGGAGCCTCAGCGTGTCCTGGAGCAGGTCTTGAGTTCGTAGACAGTCCGGACTCTCGGCGCTGCTGAGGTGGAAGCTGCAGAGCCTGCTGTTCCCGCCCGTCACCACCAGGAGGCTCTTCTGGAAGTGGATCCCGGCCATGTCGGGCCCCGCGGTGGCCGGGCTGACCGTGACCCGGGGCCCCAGGACGCTCTGAGCGTCAGGGCCCGCGGAGCCGGACTGCAGGGGGCGCCACCGCGGAGACAGCACCAGGTTCCACAGGACACGCCTGCTCCGGTCTGAGCCGCTGGGACCTGCAGAAGAAGAGACTCATGTTTCTACAGCAGAAGAAGAGACTCATGTTTCAGTCTCTACAGCAGAAGAAGAGACTCATGTTTCTACAGCAGAAGAAGAGACTCATGTTTCTACAGCAGAAGAAGAGACTCATGTTTCTACAGCAGAAGAAGAGACTCATGTTTCTACAGCAGAAGAAGAGACTCATGTTTCTACAGCAGAAGAAGAGACTCATGTTTCTACAGCAGAAGAAGAGACTCATGTTTCTACAGCAGAAGAAGAGACTCATGTTTCAGTCTCTGCAGCAGAAGAAGAGACTCATGTTTCTACAGCAGAAGAAGAGACTCATGTTTCTACAGCAGAAGAAGAGACTCATGTTTCTACAGCAGAAGAAGAGACTCATGTTTCTACAGCAGAAGAAGAGACTCATGTTTCTACGGCAGAAGAAGAGACTCATGTTTCTACAGCAGAAGAAGAGACTCATGTTTCAGTCTCTGCAGCAGAAGAAGAGACTCATGTTTCTACAGCAGAAGAAGAGACTCATGTCTCTACAGCAGAAGAAGAGACTCATGTTTCAGTCTCTACAGCAGAAGAAGAGACAGCGCCCCCTGCTGTGAGCGAATGTAAGTACCGAGCAGTGTGGTGATGGAGGTGTGGCGCTCCTCTCTGATTGGCCCCGCCAGGCTCCAGGCTCCGCCCCACTCGGCGCTCAGATAAACCCGAGGCAGAAACAGAGAACAGTTCAGGTCCAGGAAGCGGCTCATGGTCAGAGCGGAGCCCGAGTGGAACTGGAACGACAGGAACAGCAGGTCCCTCACAGAGGCCTGGTACCGGGACAGGACCGAGGACTGGGACTGGAGGCGGAACAGCTCCTACAGAGAGGATCATTACATCATTATAGCTCCTACAAGGAGAGGATCACTACATCACTACAGCTCATACAAGGAGAGGATCATTACATCATTACAGCTCCTACAAGGAGAGGATCATTACATCATTACAGCTCCTACAAGGAGAGGATCACTACATCACTACAGCTCCTACAAGGAGAGGATCATTACATCATTACAGCTCCTACAAGGAGAGGATCACTACATCACTACAGCTCCTACAAGGAGAGGATCACTACATCACTACAGCTCATACAAGGAGAGGATCATTACATCATTACAGCTCCTACAAGGAGAGGATCATTACATCATTACAGCTCCTACAAGGAGAGGATCACTACATCACTACAGCTCCTACAAGGAGAGGATCGCTACATCACTACATCACTACAGCTCCTACAGGGAGAGGATCATTACATCACTACATCATTACAGCTCCTACAAGGAGAGGATCATTACATCACTACATCATTACAGCTCCTACAAGGAGAGGATCATTACAGCTCCTACAAGGAGAGGATCATTACATCACTACATCATTACAGCTCCTACAAGGAGAGGATCATTACAGCTCCTACAAGGAGAGGATCATTACATCATTACAGCTCCTACAAGGAGAGGATCACTACATCACTACAGCTCCTACAAGGAGAGGATCGCTACATCACTACATCACTACAGCTCCTACAAGGAGAGGATCGCTACATCACTACATCACTACAGCTCCTACAGGGAGAGGATCATTACATCACTACATCATTACAGCTCCTACAAGGAGAGGATCATTACAGCTCCTACAGGGAGAGGATCATTACATCACTACATCATTACAGCTCCTACAAGGAGAGGATCATTACAGCTCCTACAGGGAGAGGATCATTACATCACTACATCATTACAGCTCCTACAAGGAGAGGATCATTACATCACTACATCATTACAGCTCCTACAGGGAGAGGATCATTACATCACTACATCACTACAGCTCCTACAAGGAGAGGATCATTACAGCTCCTACAGGGAGAGGATCATTACATCACTACATCATTACAGCTCCTACAAGGAGAGGATCATTACAGCTCCTACAGGGAGAGGATCATTACATCACTACATCATTACAGCTCCTACAAGGAGAGGATCATTACATCACTACATCACTACAGCTCCTACAAGGAGAGGATCATTACAGCTCCTACAAGGAGAGGATCATTACATCACTACATCATTACAGCTCCTACAAGGAGAGGATCATTACAGCTCCTACAAGGAGAGGATCATTACAGCTCCTACAAGGAGAGGATCATTACATCACTACATCACTACAGCTCCTACAAGGAGAGGATCATTACAGCTCCTACAGGGAGAGGATCATTACATCACTACATCATTACAGCTCCTACAAGGAGAGGATCATTACATCACTACATCATTACAGCTCCTACAAGGAGAGGATCATTACAGCTCCTACAAGGAGAGGATCATTACATCACTACATCATTACAGCTCCTACAAGGAGAGGATCATTACAGCTCCTACAAGGAGAGGATCATTACAGCTCCTACAAGGAGAGGATCATTACATCACTACATCACTACAGCTCCTACAAGGAGAGGATCATTACATCATTACAGCTCCTACAAGGAGAGGATCATTACAGCTCCTACAGAGAGGATCACTACATCACTACATCATTACAGCTCCTACAAGGAGAGGAACTACATCACTACAGCTCCTACAAGGAGAGGATCACTACATCATTATATCGATAGTTTACCTGGGGGGATCATGTATATAGACAGATGGATAGTTCACCTGGGGGGGGATCATGTATATAGACAGATGGATAGTTCACCTGGGGGGGATCATGTATATAGACAGATGGATAGTTCACCTGGGGGGGGATCATGTATATAGACAGATGGATAGTTCACCTGGGGGGGGATCATGTATATAGACAGATGTAGTTCACCTGGGGGGGATCATGTATATAGACAGATGGATAGTTCACCTGGGGGGATCATGTATATAGACAGATGTAGTTCACCTGGGGGGGATCATGTATATAGACAGATGGATAGTTCACCTGGGGGGGGATCATGTATATAGACAGATGTACAGTTCACCTGGGGGGGATCATGTATATAGACAGATGGATAGTTTACCTGGGGGGATCATGTATATAGACAGATGGATAGTTTACCTGGGGGGGATCATGTATATAGACAGATGGATAGTTTACCTGGGGGGGGATCATGTATATAGACAGATGGATAGTTCACCTGGGGGGGATCATGTATATAGACAGATGGATAGTTTACCTGGGGGGGATCATGTATATAGACAGATGGAGAATTTACCTGGGGGGATCATGTATATAGACAGATGGATAGTTCACCTGGGGGGGGATCATGTATATAGACAGATGGATAGTTTACCTGGGGGGGATCATGTATATAGACAGATGGATAGTTTACCTGGGGGGGATCATGTATATAGACAGATGGAGAATTTACCTGGGGGGATCATGTATATAGACAGATGGATAGTTCACCTGGGGGGGATCATGTATATAGACAGATGTAGTTCACCTGGGGGGGGATCATGTATATAGACAGATGGATAGTTCACCTGGGGGGGATCATGTATATAGACAGATGGATAGTTTACCTGGGGGGGATCATGTATATAGACAGATGGATAGTTCACCTGGGGGGGATCATGTATATAGACAGATGGATAGTTCACCTGGGGGGGATCATGTATATAGACAGATGTAGTTCACCTGGGGGGGATCATGTATATAGACAGATGGATAGTTTACCTGGGGGGATCATGTATATAGACAGATGGATAGTTCACCTGGGGGGGATCATGTATATAGACAGATGGATAGTTCACCTGGGGGGGATCATGTATATAGACAGATGTAGTTCACCTGGGGGGGATCATGTATATAGACAGATGTAGTTTACCTGGGGGGGTCATGTATATAGACAGATGTAGTTTACCTGGGGGGATCATGTATATAGACAGATGTAGTTTACCTGGGGGGGTCATGTATATAGACAGATGGATAGTTCACCTGGGGGGGATCATGTATATAGACAGATGGATAGTTTACCTGGGGGGATCATGTATATAGACTGATGGATAGTTCACCTGGGGGGGATCATGTATATAGACAGATGGATAGTTCACCTGGGGGGGGATCATGTATATAGACAGATGTATAGTTCACCTGGGGGGATCATGTATATAGACAGATGTACAGTTCACCTGGGGGGATCATGTATATAGACAGATGGATAGTTCACCTGGGGGGGGATCATGTATATAGACAGATGTAGTTCACCTGGGGGGGGATCATGTATATAGACAGATGGATCGTTCACCTGGGGGGGGATCATGTATATAGACAGATGTAGTTCACCTGGGGGGGGATCATGTATATAGACAGATGGATCGCTCACCTGGGGGGGGATCATGGCGTAGCGCACCGCCCTCAGCACGCTCTCCGCCGTCAGCCCGTCGGGGTCGTTGGTCTGGATCCAGGTCTCCACGGCCGTGAGCAGCTGCAGCTCCGAGTCCAGGACCAGGTCTGAGCGCGGGAGCAGAGCCAGGAGCAGGTCCGGACTCAGCGACGCGAAGTCTCCGCTGTCCAGGAGCTCACGGAGGTTCAACGCCAGGGCCTCCACGCACCTGTCCCGGAGCCACGCCTCCCCCATCTGCAGAAATATGCAAACGTGGTTGTTCTCATTTTAGTCCACACTTTTCTCTGCATTTTCCCTCATCATTTGCCATTTTTACTTCAATTTTTTCCTTCAATTTTTTCCTTCAATTTTTTAATCCAATTTTTTCCATCAATTTTTAATTCAATTTTTTTCATCATTTTTCTCTTCAATTTTTTTCGATTTTTTAATTAAATTTTTTTCTTCAATTTTTTAATTCCATTTTTTTCTTCAATTTTTTTCATCATTTTTCTCTTCAATTTTTCTTCAATTTTTTTCTTCAATTTTTTTCTTCAATTTTTTTCTTCAATTTTTTTCGATTTTTTTCTTCAATTTTTTTCTTCTATTTTTTAATTCAATTTTTTCATCAATTTTTTCTTCAATTTTTTTCTTCAATTTTTTTCTTCCATTTTTTCATCAATTTTTTTCTTCAATTTTTTTCTTCAATTTTTTTTCAATTTTTTTCTTCAATTTTTTCTTCAATTTTTTTCATCAATTTTTTTCATCAATTTTTAATTCAATTTTTTTCATCATTTTTCTCTTCAATTTTTCTTCAATTTTTTTCTTCAATTTTTTTCTTCAATTTTTTTCTTCAATTTTTTTCTTCAATTTTTTTCTTCTATTTTTTAATTCAATTTTTTTCATAAATTTTTTCTTCAATTTTTTTCTTCAATTTTTTTTCAATTTTTTTCTTCAATTTTTTTCTTCAATTTTTTTCTTCAATTTTTTTTCAATTTTTTCATCAATTTTTTTCTTCCATTTTTTTTCAATTTTTTTCTTCAATTTTTTCATCAATTTTTTCTTCAATTTTTTCAATTTTTGTTGTCAATTTTTTTCTTCAATTTTTTCTTCAATTTTTTTCATCAATTTTTTCTTCAATTTTCTTAGATTTTTTTCTTCAATTTTTCTTCAATTTTTTTTCATTTTTTTTTTCAATTTTTTTTCAATTTTTTTTCAATTTTTTTCTTCAATTTTTTCATTTTTTTTTGTAAATTTTTTTCTTCAATTTTTTCAATTTCTTCTTCCATTTTTTTCTTCATTTTTTTTTCAATTTTTTTCTTCATTTTTTTTCTTCCATTTTATTTTTTTTAATTTTTTTTCTTCAATTTTTTTCTTAAAATTTGTTCTTACATTTTTTCTTAAATTTTGTCCCCATTTCTTGACATTGGAGATAATCTGTATCTTTAAAATATTCATATTTCCGATCCGATCTTGTCGCGATCTCTCGCTCACCTGCACGGCGTACTCCAGCCAGGACGCCACCAGCTCCATCGGCCAATCCCAGGCCAGGCTTTGGGTCATGTGCTCGCTCAGGCCCCGCCTCAAAGAGCTCACATTGTATTTACAGGCGAGTCTGTGCAGAGACACCGCGTCGTCCAGAGAGAGCGCCATCTCCCCGGAATACAGGTACCTACGGGAGGGAGAGGCGTGAGAGAGCGCCCCCTACAGGAGAGAGCGCCATCTCCCCGGAATACAGGTACCTACGGGAGGGAGAGGCGTGAGAGAGCGCCCCCTACAGGAGAGAGCGCCATCTCCCCGGAATACAGGTACCTACAGGAGGGAGAGGCGTGAGAGAGCGCCCCCTACAGGAGAGAGCGCCATCTCCTCGGAATACAGGTACCTACGGGAGGGAGAGGCGTGAGAGAGCGCCCCCTACAGGAGAGAGCGCCATCTCCCCGGAATACAGGTACCTACGGGAGGGAGAGGCGTGAGAGAGCGCCCCCTACAGGAGAGAGCGCCATCTCCTCGGAATACAGGTACCTACGGGAGGGAGAGGCGTGAGAGAGCGCCCCCTACAGGAGAGAGCGCCATCTCCTCGGAATACAGGTACCTACGGGAGGGAGAGGCGTGAGAGAGCGCCCCCTACAGGAGAGAGCGCCATCTCCCCGGAATACAGGTACCTACGGGAGGGAGAGGCGTGAGAGAGCGCCCCCTACAGGAGAGAGCGCCATCTCCCCGGAATACAGGTACCTACGGGAGGGAGAGGCGTGAGAGAGCGCCCCCTACAGGAGAGAGCGCCATCTCCCCGGAATACAGGTACCTACGGGAGGGAGCTTCAATTTGTTTCTTCCATTTTTTTCCTTCCATTTTTTTTTCAAATGTTTTTTTTTCAATTTTTCCGTCAATTTTTTATTTTTATTTTTTTTCTTCAATTTTTTTCATCAATTTTCTTACATTTTTTTTCTTCCATTTTTTTCTTCCATTTTTTTTTTAAATTTTTTTCTTACATTTTCTTTTTTTCAATTTTTTCTTCCATTTTTTTTTTTCATTTTTTTTCTTCAATTTTTTTCTTCACGTTTCTTCCATTTTTTTCTTCCATTTTTTTCTTCCATTTTTTCTTCCATTTTTTTCTTCCATTTTGTTTTCATTTTTTTCCATTTTTTTTCAATGTTTTTTCAATTTTTTTTCTTCAATTTTTTCTTCCATTTTTTTTCTTCCATTTTTTCTTCCATTTTTCTTGAAAAAAATTGAAGAGGTGGCGTTAGAGAGCACCACCTACAGGAGACAGCGCCACCTACAGGAGACAGCGCCACCTACAGGAGGGAGACAGCACCACCTACAGGAGACAGCGCCACCTACAGGAGACAGCACCACCTACAGGAGACAGCACCACCTACAGGAGACAGCACCACCTACAGGAGAGACAGCGCCACCTACAGGAGACCCTGACCTGATGAAGCGGCCGAACACTCGGGCCGTCTCCGGACTCTCCGTCAGCTGCAGCTCGCGGGTGCTCCGGGTCTGGATCATGTGACCGAGCACGGGGCTGTGAATGGTCAGGATGAGGGCGTGGACGGGGAAGATCTCCACCTGGTCCCGCTCCGGGGTCTGGACTCGGACGGTCAGGTCTGAGCGGCTCCCGGACTCCAGCAGGTCCAGGAGCGAGTCCAGCAGAGCGTCTGTGTGCACCATGAGGAGGGCGGGGTCCTGGTGAGCCTCCGCACCTGCAGGGGCGGGGTCAGGGGAGGAGTCAGGGGCGGAGTCAGGGGAGGAGACGGGAGGGGTCAGGGGAGGGGCCAGGACAGACAGACGGTTACCATGGTTACGCCTCAGTTTAAACTACAGGCTGTTTGGGGCTGATGGGACAGAGGCGGAGTCAGGGTTTATCTGCCAATGTTAACGATCCGTCCTCACACACTGACCCACTGCCTCACGTGCACGCTCCCGGCCTCACGTGCACGCTCCCGGCCTCACACGCACCGTTGACCTCGACCGTTAGCCTGTTAGCCCGTTAGCCCACAGTTAGCCCGTTAGCTCGTTAGCCCGTTAGCCTTTTAGCCCGTTAGCATGTTAGCCCGTTAGCCTGTTAGCCCGTTAGCATGCTAGCCTGTAGCCCATTAGCCTGTTAGCCCGTTAGCCTGCTAGCCTTTTAGCCCGTTAGCATGTTACCCTTTTAGCCCGTTAGCCTGTTAGCCCGTTAGCCTGCTAGCCTTTTACCCAGTTAGCATGTTAGCCTTTTAGCCCGTGAGCATGTTAGCCCGTTAGCCTGTAGCCCATTAGCCTGTTAGCCTTTTAGCCCGTTAGTATGTTAGCCTTTTAGCCCGTTAGGCTGTTAGCCCGTTAGCCTGTAGCCCATTAGCCTGTTAGCCTTTTAGCCCGTTATTCTGTTAGCCTTTTAGCCCGTTAGCCTTTTAGTCTGCTAGCCTTTTAGCCCGTTAGCATGTTAGCCTTTTAGCCCGTTAGCCTGTTAGCCTTTTAGCCCGTTAGCCTTTTAGCCCGTTAGCCCTTTAGCCTGTTAGCCTTTTAGCCCGTTAGCATGTTAGCCCGGTAGCCTGTTAGCCTTTTAGCCCGTTAGCCTTTTAGCCCGTTAGCCCTTTAGCCTGTTAGCCTTTTAGCCCGTTAGCATGTTAGCCCGTTAGCCCATTAGCCAGTTAGCCTTTTAGCCCGTTAGCATGTTAGCCCGTTAGACTGTTAGCCCGTTAGCCTTTTAGCCCGTTAGCCTTTTAGCCTGTTAGCCTGTTAGCCCGTTAGCCTGTTAGCCTTTTAGCCTGTTAGTATGTTAGCCTTTTAGCCCGTTAGCCTGTTAGCCCGTTAGCCTGTTAGCCCGTTAGACTGTTAGCCCGTTAGCCTGTTAGCCCGTTAGACTGTTAGCCTGTTAGCCTCTTCTTCGTGATTCCATTAGTCTGTATAGGGGACAGTTGCAGTGGTGGTGTTCTGTGCAGACACCAGGGGGCGCTGTTTCGCCCCAGAGGGACTCAGGGTCAGAGCGTTTATCGTCTCTGAACATTTGTATCGTTTCCAGGGCAACAGGAGACAAAGGTTCAGCGAGGTCACGTTTTAAATGGACCCGTTACCGTAGTTACCGCCGCTTAAACCTGTTCACCTCCAGTGCAGCTTTACCCAAATCTAAAGCTTTACAGCCTCTGGGCTCATTTGAAAGCTAAGACCGACAAAACGTCATTAAAACCTTTTATGTTTGTACTTTTTATACTGATTAAATGATTATTATTTTTAGTCGTGTGTTTTCACTTTTAGATTTGGGTAAAGCCGAAGGTTCAGAGGATTTAAAGAGTGACCGACCTGCGGCGGCCGAGGCCAGAGTCCAGACGAGGAGCAGCACCAGCCCTGGCTCCATCACAGCGTCGCCCCGTCTCAGGTCCCAGTCCTGGCTTAGACCCGGTTTAGTCCTGGTTTAGTCCTGGTTTAGTCCTGGTTTAGTCCCTCTTTAGTCCTGGTTTAGCCCTGGTTTAGACCTGGTTTAGTCCTGGTTTAGTCCCTCTTTAGTCCTGGTTTAGTCCTGGCTTAGACCCGGTTTAGTCCTGGTTTAGTCCTGGTTTAGTCCTGGTTTAGTCCCTCTTTAGTCCTGGTTTAGCCCTGGTTTAGACCTGGTTTAGTCCTGGTTTAGTCCCTCTTTAGTCCTGGTTTAGACCTGGTTTAGTCCTGGTTTAGTCCCTCTTTAGTCCTGGTTTAGTCCTGGTTTAGTCCTGGTTTAGTCCTGGTTTAGTCCTGGTTTAGTCCTGGCTTAGACCCGGTTTAGTCCCGGTTTAGTCCTGGTTTAGTTCCTCTTTAGTCCTGGTTTAGTCCCTCTTTAGTCCTGGTTTAGTCCTGGTTTAGTCCTGGTTTAGACCTGGTTTAGTCCTGGTTTAGTCCTGGTTTAGTCCCTCTTTAGTCCTGGTTTAGTCCTGGTTTAGTCCTGGTTTAGTCCTGGTTTAGTCCTGGTTTAGTCCTGGTTTAGTCCTGGTTTAGTCCCTCTTTAGTCCTGGTTTAGTCCCTCTTCAGTCCTGGTTTAGTCCTGGTTTAGTCCTGGTTTAGTCCTGGTTTAGTCCCTCTTCAGTCCTGGTTTAGTCCTGGTTTAGTCCTGGTTTAGTCCTGGTTTAGTCCTGGTTTAGTCCTGGTTTAGTCCCTCTTCAGTCCTGGTTTAGTCCTGGTTTAGTCCCTCTTTAGTCCTGGTTTAGTCCTGGTTTAGTCCTGGTTTAGTCCTGGTTTAGTCCTGGTTTAGTCCTGGTTTAGTCCTGGTTTAGTCCCTCTTTAGTCCTGGTTTAGTCCTGGTTTAGTCCCTCTTTAGTCCTGGTTTAGTCCTGGTTTAGTCCTGGTTTAGTCCTGGTTTAGTCCTGGTTTAGTCCCTCTTTAGTCCCTCTTTAGTCCTGGTTTAGTCCTGGTTTAGTCCTGGTTTAGTCCTGGTTTAGTCCCTCTTTAGTCCCTCTTTAGTCCTGGTTTAGTCCTGGTTTAGTCCTGGTTTAGTCCTGGTTTAGTCCTGGTTTAGTCCCTCTTTAGTCCTGGTTTAGTCCTGGTTTAGTCCTGGTTTAGTCCTGGTTTAGACCTGGTTTAGACCTGGTTTAGTCCTGGTTTAGTCCTGGTTTAGTCCCGGTTTAGTCCTGGTTTAGTCCTGGTTTAGACCTGGTTTAGTCCTGGTTTAGTCCCGGTTTAGACCTGGTTTAGTCCTGGTTTAGTCCTGGTTTAGTCCTGGTTTAGTCCCGGTTTAGTCCTGGTCCTCCTCTGGGTCTGGGCTAAAGTGGGTCAGAGTTTTTCCGATCTCTGTTATTGATCATCAGGTCGTTGTCACGGTGACGCCGCTCACCGACCAATCAGAGCGCGGGATTCTGATCAGAGACGATTGATCCAAACGTTTCCCCGAAAGGCAGTAAAAGTACTGCAGTAAAAGTACTGCAGTAAAAGTACTGCAGTAAAAGTACTACGACTGAAGTAGAAGAGCTCGACACGTTTGTAAACCTGATGCCCTGCAGATGTTCTGCTCTGCGTTCCTAGGAGGACTCAGGCAAACCTGTCCCTAAAATGGCCGCCATCAGAGTTTTTACAGATTACTCAGAAATACGTGAATGTGCCAAGGCAACACTTCAGCCATGTTTTTAATGAGGGAGTGACAGAATAACAGGATGATACCCCCCCTTTAACTCCAGTTTTACCCAAATCTAAAAGTTCATTTTAGTTAGAGATTTGTTTGATTGTTGCTTTTTTCGTATATGTATATATACTGTATATATATATGTATTTATATATATATATATATATATATATATATATATATATATATATATATATATATATATATATAAATACATATATAGGCCCAGATCTACCACACCAGACAAGACCCCAGGTGTAGACTGTGCAAAGAGGCCAATGAGACAATCCAGCACATAACTGCAGGTGTAAGAACATAACTGCAGGTGTAAGAACATAACTGCAGGTGTAAGAACATAACTGCAGGTGTAAGAACATAACTGCAGGTGTAAGAACATAACTGCAGGTGTAAGAACATAACTGCAGGTGTAAGAACATAACTGCAGGTGTAAGAACATAACTGCAGGTGTAAGAACATAACTGCAGGTGTAAGAACATAACTGCAGGTGTAAGAACATAACTGCAGGTGTAAGAACATAACTGCAGGTGTAAGAACATAACTGCAGGTGTAAGATGCTGCAGGGAAAGCTTACATGGAGCCATAACCAAGTGGCTGGTATAGTGTACAGGAACATCTGTGCAGAGTCTGGGCTGGAAACCCCAAGGTCAAAGTGGGAAACACCTCCAAAGGTGGTGGAGAACGACCGAGCCAAGATCCTGTGGGACGTCCAGATCCAGACGGACAGAAGGTGATGAACCAACCGGACATTGTGGTGGAGACAAAGAGCAGAGGAGCCGCTGTGGTCGACATAGCAACACCAAGACTTCAACATCAGGAAAAAGGAACAGGAGGAACTAGAGAAACACCAGGGGCTCAGAGAAGAGCTGGAGGAAACCTGGAGGGTGAAGCATCAGTGGTGCCCGTGGTCGTTGGGGCACTCGGGGCAGTGACCCCCAAACTGGAGGAGCGGCTCCAGCAGATCCCAGGAAATACATCAGACATCTCGGTCCAGAAAAGTGCAGTTCTAGGAACAGCAAAGATACTGCGCAGAACCCTCAAGCTCCCAGGCCTCTGGTAGAGGACCCGAGCAGGAGGAAAAAGAGAGACCGCCCACGGAGGGTGAGGAAGAGTTTTTTTTTTTTTTTTATATATATATATATATATATATATATATATCTAGCAGCAAAAAAAATGTGGCATTGGCCGCGATATCGCCCCCTGTAGGTGAGAGGACATAATTCATGTGGAGTCAAAAAATGAGTTTATCTGAAAAACAAAAACAATAAAACCAATGGGACGAACAGCGCCCCCTGCAGGAGCTTGTGGACAGCTCCACAGATACGGCCGTCCAATGCTATAAATCAAAGGATTTGGACGCACTAGCGCCCCCTGCAGGTTTGATGATTCACACAGAGAGGCTGAAGTGCAGTGTTTCTGTTTATTGACATTGATCACATCAGGACAATAACATGTGGTGGGCACAATAGCGGCCCCTGTAGGGCCACAGCGGTGCAGTGGTCGCAAATCCTCTGATCTCTGAACGTGGTTCTAATCCTGAACATGTCGATCATGTTCATACGTGTGCAGCGTCATACATGTTGATCATGTTCATACGTGTGCAGCGTCATACGAACATCTGTGACGTTCATGACAAACCAAACCGTTTGAAAAGTTCTGGTTATTTAAAAGTACATGCTCGTGTGTGGACGGCGCCCTCTGTTGGCCAGCAGCGCGTACGACACATGTAGCCTTGATTATATGAGATCCAGTTTATTTCACAAAGACAAACTTTTACAGTTTAAAATGTGACACTTTATAAAAAACATTCGTCCTTTTTTTATTTAAATAAAACAGTCCTGGGATTCAGGCTCCTGATTGGTCGGTTCAGGGCAGCTGGTAGTCGTGGGCGTGGTTTCCCTCGCGGCGCCACCCGAAGCAGGAGCGAATCAGGTCGACCGCCGTCTCCACCGTGGAGTTAAGCCCCGCCTCTGACTCCGCCCTCAGAGGGTTCACCTCCACCAGGTCAACGGCCGACAGTAACCCTGAGGAGAGAGACACATTTATAAAGTAACCCTGAGAGAGAGAGACACATTTATAAAGTAACCCTGAGAGAGAGAGAGACACATTTATAAAGTAACCCTGAGAGAGAGAGACACATTTATAAAGTAACCCTGAGAGAGAGAGGGACACATTTATAAAGTAACCCTGAGAGAGAGAGACACATTTATAAAGTAACCCTGAGAGAGAGAGACACATTTATAAAGTAACCCTGAGAGAGAGAGAGACACATTTATAAAGTGACCCTGAGAGAGAGAGAGACACATTTATAAAGTAACCCTGAGAGAGAGAGACACATTTATAAAGTAACCCTGAGAGAGAGAGAGACACATTTATAAAGTAACCCTGAGAGAGAGAGACACATTTATAAAGTAACCCTGAGAGAGAGAGACACATTTATAAAGTAACCCTGAGAGAGAGAGACACATTTATAAAGTAACCCTGAGAGAGAGAGACACATTTATAAAGTGACCCTGAGAGAGGGACACATTTATAAAGTAACCCTGAGAGAGAGAGACACATTTATAAAGTAACCCTGAGAGAGAGAGACACATTTATAAAGTAACCCTGAGAGAGAGAGAGACACATTTATAAAGTAACCCTGAGAGAGAGAGACACATTTATAAAGTAACCCTGAGAGAGAGAGGGACACATTTATAAAGTAACCCTGAGAGAGAGAGGGACACATTTATAAAGTAACCCTGAGAGAGAGAGAGACACATTTATAAAGTAACCCTGAGAGAGAGAGAGACACATTTATAAAGTGACCCTGAGAGAGAGAGAGACACATTTATAAAGTAACCCTGAGAGAGAGACACATTTATAAAGTAACCCTGAGAGAGAGAGACACATTTATAAAGTAACCCTGAGAGAGAGAGACACATTTATAAAGTAACCCTGAGAGAGAGAGACACATTTATAAAGTAACCCTGAGAGAGAGAGACACATTTATAAAGTGACCCTGAGAGAGGGACACATTTATAAAGTAACCCTGAGAGAGAGACACATTTATAAAGTAACCCTGAGAGAGAGGGACACATTTATAAAGTAACCCTGAGAGAGAGAGGGACACATTTATAAAGTAACCCTGAGAGAGAGAGGGACACATTTATAAAGTAACCCTGAGAGAGAGAGACACATTTATAAAGTAACCCTGAGAGAGAGAGACACATTTATAAAGTAACCCTGAGAGAGAGGGACACATTTATAAAGTAACCCTGAGAGAGAGAGACACATTTATAAAGTAACCCTGAGAGAGGGACACATTTATAAAGTAACCCTGAGAGAGAGAGACACATTTATAAAGTAACCCTGAGAGAGAGACACATTTATAAAGTAACCCTGAGAGAGAGAGAGACACATTTATAAAGTAACCCTGAGAGAGGGACACATTTATAAAGTAACCCTGAGAGAGAGGGACACATTTATAAAGTAACCCTGAGAGAGAGACACATTTATAAAGTAACTCTGAGAGAGAGACACATTTATAAAGTAACTCTGAGAGAGAGACACATTTATAAAGTAACCCTGAGAGAGGGACACATTTATAAAGTAACCCTGAGAGAGAGAGACACATTTATAAAGTAACCCTGAGAGAGAGACACATTTATAAAGTAACCCTGAGAGAGAGAGAGACACATTTATAAAGTAACCCTGAGAGAGAGACACATTTATAAAGTAACCCTGAGAGAGAGAGAGACACATTTATAAAGTAACCCTGAGAGAGAGACACATTTATAAAGTAACCCTGAGAGAGAGAGAGACACATTTATAAAGTAACCCTGAGAGAGAGACACATTTATAAAGTAACCCTGAGAGAGAGAGACACATTTATAAAGTAACCCTGAGAGAGAGAGACACATTTATAAAGTAACCCTGAGAGAGAGACACATTTATAAAGTAACTCTGAGAGAGAGACACATTTATAAAGTAACTCTGAGAGAGAGAGACACATTTATAAAGTAACCCTGAGAGAGAGAGGGACACATTTATAAAGTAACCCTGAGAGAGAGACACATTTATAAAGTAACCCTGAGAGAGAGACACATTTATAAAGTAACCCTGAGAGAGAGACACATTTATAAAGTAACCCTGAGAGAGAGACACATTTATAAAGTAACCCTGAGAGAGAGACACATTTATAAAGTAACCCTGAGAGAGAGAGGGACACATTTATAAAGTAACTCTGAGAGAGAGACACATTTATAAAGTAACTCTGAGAGAGAGAGACACATTTATAAAGTGACCCTGAGAGAGGGACACATTTATAAAGTAATCCTGAGAGAGAGAGACACATTTATAAAGTAACCCTGAGAGAGAGACACATTTATAAAGTAACCCTGAGAGAGAGACACATTTATAAAGTAACCCTGAGAGAGAGACACATTTATAAAGTAACCCTGAGAGAGAGAGGGACACATTTATAAAGTAACTCTGAGAGAGAGACACATTTATAAAGTAACCCTGAGAGAGAGAGAGACACATTTATAAAGTGACCCTGAGAGAGGGACACATTTATAAAGTAATCCTGAGAGAGAGAGACACATTTATAAAGTAACCCTGAGAGAGAGAGGGACACATTTATAAAGTAACCCTGAGAGAGAGAGAGACACATTTATAAAGTAACCCTGAGGAGAGAGAGAGACACATTTATAAAGTAACCCTGAGAGAGAGAGACACATTTATAAAGTAACCCTGAGAGAGAGAGGGACACATTTATAAAGTAACCCTGAGAGAGAGAGAGACACATTTATAAAGTAACCCTGAGAGAGAGAGACACATTTATAAAGTAACCCTGAGAGAGAGAGAGACACATTTATAAAGTAACTCTGAGAGAGAGAGAGACACATTTATAAAGTAACCCTGAGAGAGAGAGGGACACATTTATAAAGTAACCCTGAGAGAGAGAGACACATTTATAAAGTAACCCTGAGAGAGAGACACATTTATAAAGTAACCCTGAGAGAGAGAGGGACACATTTATAAAGTAACCCTGAGAGAGAGAGAGACACATTTATAAAGTAACCCTGAGAGAGAGAGGGACACATTTATAAAGTAACCCTGAGAGAGAGAGACACATTTATAAAGTAACCCTGAGAGAGAGACACATTTATAAAGTAACCCTGAGAGAGAGAGACACATTTATAAAGTAACCCTGAGAGAGGGACACATTTATAAAGTAACCCTGAGAGAGAGAGGGACACATTTATAAAGTAACCCTGAGAGAGGGACACATTTATAAAGTAACCCTGAGAGAGAGAGAGACACATTTATAAAGTAACCCTGAGAGAGGGACACATTTATAAAGTAACCCTGAGAGAGAGAGGGACACATTTATAAAGTAACCCTGAGAGAGAGAGGGACACATTTATAAAGTAACCCTGAGAGAGGGACACATTTATAAAGTAACCCTGAGAGAGGGACACATTTATAAAGTAACCCTGAGAGAGAGAGGGACACATTTATAAAGTAACCCTGAGAGAGGGACACATTTATAAAGTAACCCTGAGAGAGAGACACATTTATAAAGTAACCCTGAGAGAGAGAGGGACACATTTATAAAGTAACCCTGAGAGAGAGAGGGACACATTTATAAAGTAACCCTGAGAGAGGGACACATTTATAAAGTAACCCTGAGAGAGAGACACATTTATAAAGTAACCCTGAGAGAGAGAGGGACACATTTATAAAGTAACCCTGAGAGAGGGACACATTTATAAAGTAACCCTGAGAGAGAGAGAGACACATTTATAAAGTAACCCTGAGAGAGAGAGACATTTATAAAGTAACCCTGAGAGAGAGAGAGACACATTTATAAAGTAACCCTGAGAGAGAGACACATTTATAAAGTAACCCTGAGAGAGAGAGAGACACATTTATAAAGTAACCCTGAGAGAGAGAGGGACACATTTATAAAGTAACCCTGAGAGAGGGACACATTTATAAAGTAACCCTGAGAGAGAGACACATTTATAAAGTAACCCTGAGAGAGAGAGGGACACATTTATAAAGTAACCCTGAGAGAGGGACACATTTATAAAGTAACCCTGAGAGAGAGAGAGACACATTTATAAAGTAACCCTGAGAGAGAGAGACATTTATAAAGTAACCCTGAGAGAGAGAGAGACACATTTATAAAGTAACCCTGAGAGAGAGAGGGACACATTTATAAAGTAACCCTGAGAGAGAGGGACACATTTATAAAGTTACCCTGAGGAGAGAGAGACACATTTATAAAGTAACCCTGAGAGAGAGGGACACATTTATAAAGTAACCCTGAGAGAGAGAGAGAGAGGGACACATTTATAAAGTAACCCTGAGAGGGACAGAGTGAAGGAAGTGTCTGGGGAGATAAAAACATGATGTTACCGGTTTGGTGCAGACTCTCGGTGATGAACAGCCCCTCCCTCAGGGACAGGCCCCCCCTCACAGGAGTCCCTGTGGCCGGGGTCACCGAGGGGTCAATGGCGTCCACGTCGAAGCTCAAGTGGATCGGCCTCTTTACCCTACGAGAAAAACACTGTGATCCTCTGCACCCTATGATTAAAACACTGTGATCCTCTGCATCCTATGATTAAAACACTGATCCTCTGCATCCTATGATTAAAACACTGTGATCCTCTGCATCCTATGATTAAAACACTGTGATCCTCTGCATCCTATGATTAAAACACTGATCCTCTGCATCCTATGATTAAAACACTGTGATCCTCTGCACCCTATGATTAAAACACTGATCCTCTGCATCCTATGATTAAAACACTGTGATCTCTCTGACCTGCTGTGGAGGCTCTGACCTCTGACCCCTGACCCCTGACTCTGACCTCTGACCCCTGACTCTGACCTGCTGTGAAGGTAGTCGCTCGTCTCCTCCATCACTCGACCGATGCCCAGGAGGTCGACCTCGGACATCGAGAAGAACTTCACCCCCAGATCCTTCAGAAGAAAACTGAGACAGAGGAGACCGGGTTAGTCCTGGTTTAGACCTGGTTTAGTCCTGGTTTAGACCTGGTTTAGTCCTGGTTTAGACCTGGTTTAGTCCTGGTTTAGTCCTGGTTTAGACCTGGTTTAGTCCTGGTTTAGTCCTGGTTTAGTCCTGGTTTAGACCCGGGTTAGTCCTGGTTTAGACCTGGTTTAGTCCTGGTTTAGACCTGGTTTAGTCCTGGTTTAGACCTGGTTTAGTCCTGGTTTAGACCTGGTTTAGTCCTGGTTTAGACCTGGTTTAGACCCGGGTTAGTCCCGGTTTAGACCTGGTTTAGTCCTGGTTTAGACCTGGTTTAGTCCTGGTTTAGTCCTGGTTTAGTCCTGGTTTAGTCCTGGTTTAGTCCTGGTTTAGACCCGGGTTAGTCCTGGTTTAGTCCTGGTTTACTCCTGGTTTAGTCCTGGTTTAGTCCTGGTTTACTCCTGGTTTAGTCCTGGTTTAGACCTGGTTTAGTCCTGGTTTAGACCTGGTTTAGACCCGGGTTAGTCCCGGTTTAGACCTGGTTTAGTCCTGGTTTAGACCTGGTTTAGTCCTGGTTTAGCCCTGGTTTAGTCCTGGTTTAGTCCTGGTTTAGTCCTGGTTTAGTCCTGGTTTAGTCCTGGTTTAGACCTGGTTTAGTCCTGGTTTAGTCCTGGTTTAGTCCTGGTTTAGACCCGGGTTAGTCCTGGTTTAGACCTGGTTTAGTCCTGGTTTACTCCTGGTTTAGTCCTGGTTTAGTCCTGGTTTAGTCCCGGTTTAGTCCTGGTTTAGTCCTGGTTTAGTCCCGGTTTAGTCCTGGTTTAGACCTGGTTCAGTCCCGGTTTAGTCCCGGTTTAGACCTGGTTTAGTCCTGGTTTACTCCTGGTTTAGTCCTGGTTTAGTCCCGGTTTAGTCCTGGTTTAGACCTGGTTTAGTCCTGGTTTAGTCCTGGTTTAGACCTGGTTTAGACCTGGTTTAGTCCTGGTTTAGTCCTGGTTTAGACATGGTTTAGTCCTGGTTTAGTCCTTGTTTAGTCCTGGTTTAGACCTGGTTTAGTCCTGGTTTAGACCTGGTTTAGACCTGGTTTAGTCCTGGTTTAGTCCTGGTTTAGTCCTGGTTTAGTCCTGGTTTAGCCCTGGTTTAGTCCTGGTTTAGTCCTGGTTTAGTCCAGGTTTAGTTCTGGTTTAGACCTGGTTTAGACCTGGTTTAGTCCTGGTTTAGTCCTGGTTTAGACATGGTTTAGTCCTGGTTTAGTCCTGGTTTAGTCCTGGTTTAGTCCTGGTTTAGTCCTGGTTTAGTCCTGTTTTAGTCCTGGTTTAGCCCTGGTTTAGTCCTGGTTTAGACCTGGTTTAGTCCTGGTTTAGTCCAGGTTTAGTTCTGGTTTAGACCTGGTTTAGACCTGGTTTAGACCTGGTTTAGTCCTGGTTTAGACCTGGTTTAGTCCTGGTTTAGTCCTGGTTTAGTCCTGGTTTAGTCCTGGTTTAGACATGGTTTAGTCCTGGTTTAGACCTGGTTTAGTCCTGGTTTAGTCCAGGTTTAGTTCTGGTTTAGACCTGGTTTAGACCTGGTTTAGTCCCGGTTTAGTCCTGGTTTAGACCTGGTTTAGTCCTGGTTTAGTCCTGGTTTAGTCCTGGTTTAGTCCTGGTTTAGCCCTGGTTTAGTCCTGGTTTAGTCCTGGTTTAGTCCTGGTTTAGTCCTGGTTTAGCCCTGGTTTAGTCCTGGTTTAGTCCTGTTTTAGTCCTGGTTTAGACCTGGTTTAGTCCTGGTTTAGTCCTGGTTTAGACCTGGTTTAGTCCTGGTTTAGTCCTGGTTTAGTCCTGGTTTAGTCCTGGTTTAGTCCTGGTTTAGTCCTGGTTTAGACCTGGTTTAGACCTGGTTTAGTCCTGGTTTAGTCCTGGTTTAGTCCTGGTTTAGTCCTGGTTTAGTCCTGGTTTAGTCCCGGTTTAGTCCTGGTTTAGTCCTGGTTTAGTCCTGGTTTAGACCTGGTTTAGTCCTGGTTTACTCCTGGTTTAGTCCTGGTTTAGTCCCGGTTTAGTCCTGGTTTAGACCTGGTTTAGTCCTGGTTTAGTCCTGGTTTAGACCTGGTTTAGACCTGGTTTAGTCCTGGTTTAGTCCTGGTTTAGACATGGTTTAGTCCTGGTTTAGTCCTTGTTTAGTCCTGGTTTAGACCTGGTTTAGTCCTGGTTTAGACCTGGTTTAGTCCTGGTTTAGTCCTGGTTTAGTCCAGGTTTAGTTCTGGTTTAGACCTGGTTTAGTCCTGGTTTAGTCCTGGTTTAGTCCTGGTTTAGTCCTGGTTTAGTCCTGGTTTAGTCCTGGTTTAGCCCTGGTTTAGACCTGGTTTAGTCCTGGTTTAGACCTGGTTTAGACCTGGTTTAGTCCTGGTTTAGTCCAGGTTTAGTTCTGGTTTAGTCCTGGTTTAGTCCTGGTTTAGTCCTGGTTTAGTCCTGGTTTAGTCCTGGTTTAGTCCTGGTTTAGTCCTGGTTTAGCCCTGGTTTAGACCTGGTTTAGTCCTGGTTTAGTCCTGGTTTAGTCCTGGTTTAGACCTGGTTTAGACCTGGTTTAGTCCTGGTTTAGTCCTGGTTTAGTCCTGGTTTAGTCCTGGTTTAGTCCTGGTTTAGTCCTGGTTTAGCCCTGGTTTAGACCTGGTTTAGTCCTGGTTTAGACCTGGTTTAGACCTGGTTTAGTCCTGGTTTAGTCCAGGTTTAGTTCTGGTTTAGACCTGGTTTAGACCTGGTTTAGTCCTGGTTTAGTCCAGGTTTAGTTCTGGTTTAGTTCCGGTTTAGTCCGGGTTTAGACCTGGTTTAGACCTGGTTTAGTCCTGGTTTAGTCCTGGTTTAGACCTGGTTTAGACCTGGTTTAGTCCTGGTTTAGTCCAGGTTTAGTTCTGGTTTAGACCTGGTTTAGTCCTGGTTTAGTCCAGGTTTAGTTCTGGTTTAGACCTGGTTTAGACCTGGTTTAGTCCTGGTTTAGTCCTGGTTTAGACCTGGTTTAGACCTGGTTTAGTCCCGGTTTAGTCCTGGTTTAGACCTGGTTTAGTCCTGGTTTAGTCCAGGTTTAGTTCTGGTTTAGACCTGGTTTAGACCTGGTTTAGTCCTGGTTTAGTCCTGGTTTAGTCCTGGTTTAGTCCTGGTTTAGACCTGGTTTAGTCCAGGTTTAGTCCAGGTTTAGCCCTGGTTTAGTCCTGGTTTAGTCCTGGTTTAGTCCTTGTTTAGTCCTGGTTTAGACCTGGTTTAGTCCTGGTTTAGACCTGGTTTAGACCTGGTTTAGTCCTGGTTTAGTCCTGGTTTAGTCCTGGTTTAGTCCTGGTTTAGTCCTGGTTTAGTCCCGGTTTAGTCCTGGTTTAGACCTGGTTTAGTCCTGGTTTAGACCCGGTTTAGTCCAGGTTTAGACCTGGTTTAGTCCCGGTTTAGTCCTGGTTTAGACCTGGTTCAGTCCCGGTTTAGTCCCGGTTTAGACCTGGTTTAGTCCTGGTTTACTCCTGGTTTAGTCCTGGTTTAGTCCCGGTTTAGTCCTGGTTTAGACCTGGTTTAGTCCTGGTTTAGTCCTGGTTTAGACCTGGTTTAGACCTGGTTTAGTCCTGGTTTAGTCCTGGTTTAGTCCTGGTTTAGTCCTGGTTTAGTCCTGGTTTAGTCCTGGTTTAGACCTGGTTTAGTCCTGGTTTAGTTCTGGTTTAGACCTGGTTTAGACCTGGTTTAGTCCTGGTTTAGACCTGGTTTAGTCCTGGTTTAGTCCAGGTTTAGTTCTGGTTTAGTCCCGGTTTAGTCCGGGTTTAGTCCTGGTTTAGACCTGGTTTAGACCTGGTTTAATCCTGGTTTAGTCCGGGTTTAGTCCTGGTTTAGACCTGGTTTAGTCCTGGTTTAGACCTGGTTTAGTCCTGGTTTAGTCCTGGTTTAGTCCTGGTTTAGTCCTGGTTTAGACCTGGTTTAGTCCTGGTTTAGTCCGGGTTTAGTCCTGGTTTAGACCTGGTTTAGTCCTGGTTTAGACCTGGTTTAGTCCTGGTTTAGTCCTGGTTTAGACCAGGTTTAGTCCTGGTTTAGTCCGGGTTTAGTCCTGGTTTAGTCCTGGTTTAGACCTGGTTTAGTCCTGGTTTAGACCTGGTTTAGTCCTGGTTTAGTCCGGGTTTAGTCCTGGTTTAGACCTGGTTTAGTCCTGGTTTAGACCTGGTTTAGTCCTGGTTTAGTCCTGGTTTAGACCTGGTTTAGTCCTGGTTTAGTCCTGGTTTAGTCCTGGTTTAGACCTGGTTTAGTCCTGGTTTAGTCCTGGTTTAGTCCTGGTTTAGACCTGGTTTAGTCCTGGTTTAGTCCAGGTTTAGACCTGGTTTAGTCCTGGTTTAGTCCTGGTTTAGTCCTTGTTTAGTCCAGGTTTAGACCTGGTTTAGACCTGGTTTAGTCCTGGTTTAGTCCTGGTTTAGTCCTGGTTTAGTCCTGGTTTAGACCTGGTTTAGTCCTGGTTTAGTCCTGGTTTAGTCCTGGTTTAGACCTGGTTTAGTCCTGGTTTAGACCTGGTTTAGTCCTGGTTTAGTCCTGGTTTAGTCCTGGTTTAGACCTGGTTTAGACCTGGTTTAGTCCTGGTTTAGTCCTGGTTTAGTCCTGGTTTAGACCTGGTTTAGTCCTGGTTTAGTCCTGGTTTAGTCCTGGTTTAGTCCTGGTTTAGTCCTGGTTTAGACCTGGTTTAGACCTGGTTTAGACCTGGTTTAGACCTGGTTTAGTCCTGGTTTAGTCCTGGTTTAGACCTACTGTTCTCCAGGGTCCACGTCCCTCAGGCCGATGTAGACCAGGTACGAGGCCTGGAGACACGGCTGGACCCACGAGAAGTTCGGGAGCGACGGGATCTGAGGAGCAGAAGGTCAGAGAAGGTCAGAGAAGGTCACAGCTCCCTCAGGAGGAGCTGAGGTTCTTACCTTGCCCTGGAGCTCCCTCAGGAGGAGCTGAGGTTCTTACCTTCCCCTGGAGCTCCCTCAGGAGGAGCTGAGGTTCTTACCTTCCCCTGGAGCTCCCTCAGGAGAAGCTGAGGTTCTTACCTTCCCCTCAGGAGGAGCTGAGGTTCTTACCTTCCCCTGGAGCTCCCTCAGGAGAAGCTGAGGTTCTTACCTTCCCCTGGAGCTCCCTCAGGAGGAGCTGAGGTTCTTACCTTCCCCTGGAGCTCCCTGAGGAGGAGCTGAGGTTCTTACCTTGCCCTGGAGCTCCCTCAGGAGGAGCTGAGGTTCTCACCTTGCCCTGAGGAGGAGCTGAGGTTCTTACCTTCCCCTCAGGAGGAGCTGAGGTTCTTACCTTCCCCTGGAGCTCCCTCAGGAGGAGCTGAGGTTCTCACCTTGCCCTGGAGCTCCCTCAGGAGGAGCTGAGGTTCTTACCTTCCCCTGGAGCTCCCTCAGGAGGAAGCTGACGGGTTGTCCGTGCAGGTTCCCGCTCCCCGAGGTCTGGGGCGTGTTGATGTCCGCGTGCGCGTCCACCCAGACCACGCTGAGGTCTCCGACAGCAGCCGAGTGTCCGAGCACCGAGCCCAGAGCCAGGCTGTGGTCTCCCCCCAGAGTCAGCGCCGTGAGCCCCTCCTGCTTCACGGCCTGCAGCGCCCGCGACAGCCTGCAGGTGGCGCTGCCCACGGCCCGAGGGTTCTTCACCCCCCCCACCGGAGGGTCATCCGGGAACGCCTCGAACTCCAGGTCCCCGAAGTCCTTCACCGAGCAGCCTGAGCACACGGAGAACCCCTCACTGAGCACACAGAGAACCCTTCACTGAGCAGGACCACAGAGCGAACCCTTCACCGAGCAGCCTGAGCACACAGAGAACCCTTCACTGAGCAGGACCACAGAGCGAACCCTTCACCGAGCAGCCTGAGCACACAGAGAACCCTTCACTGAGCAGGACGAACCCTTCACTGAGCACAGAGCGAACCCTTCACTGAGCAGGACGAACCCTTCACTGAGCACACAGAGAACCCTTCACTGAGCAGAACCACAGAGAGAACCCTTCACTGAGCACACAGAGAACCCTTCACTGAGCACACAGAGAACCCTTCACTGAGCACACAGAGAACCCTTCACCGAGCAGCCTGCGCACACAGAGAACCCTTCACTGAGCACACAGAGAACCCTTCACTGAGCACACAGAGAACCCTTCACTGAGCACACAGAGAACCCTTCACTGAGCAGGACGGACCCCTCACTGAGCAGGACCACACAGAGAACCCTTCACTGAGCACACAGAGAACCCTTCACTGAGCACACAGAGAACCCTTCACTGAGCACACAGAGAACCCTTCACTGAGCAGAACCACAGAGAGAACCCTTCACTGAGCAGAACCACAGAGCGAACCCTTCACTGAGCAGGACCAACCCCTCACTGAGCAGGACGAACCCTTCACTGAGCACACAGAGAACCCTTCACTGAGCAGGAGGAACCCTTCACTGAGCAGGACGAACCCTTCACTGAGCACACAGAGAACCCTTCACTGAGCAGGACGAACCCTTCACTGAGCACACAGAGAACCCTTCACTGAGCAGCCTGAGCACACAGAGAACCCTTCACTGAGCAGCCTGAGCACACAGAGAACCCTTCACTGAGCACACGGAGAACCCTTCACTGAGCACACGGAGAACCCTTCACTGAGCACACAGAGAACCCTTCACTGAGCAGGACGGACCCTTCACTGAGCAGGACGAACTCTTCACTCAGAATATATGAATAAACATGACTTTCTGACAGGAGCAGAAACTGAGGCTTTTAAATTATTTTTCCTTTTTTTTTTTTTTAAGATTTTAAATTTGTTTAATGTTACATTTCTTTTTTTTCCTTTTTTTGTTAATATTTTTCAATTGTATTTTATTTTTTTTAAAGAAAAAAGAAATAAATAAATAAATAAAAAATGTCATGAAATAAGCGTGTACTGAAGTTCCCGCTGCTTCATCCTGACTGAAACCCTCCCCCTGGTGTGAGACACTCGTCACCACAGGCTGGTAAAGCGTCGCCGTGACTGAGGGGCAGAAGAGTTCACGTTCTCAAGTTCCATCAATGTTTAACTCCAAAAGTCCAAACACCAAAACCTTTATTCAGACTCAGTTACAGCGAAGTTTAACCCTGTGTGGACCGAGCCGGACCTGAGATATGCAAATGAGCTGGGATATGCAAATGAGCCACTAGATATGCAAATGAGCTGGGATATGCAAATGAACCATTAGATATGCAAATGAGTCCTGCATAAACTGAGAATGACGAGCTGGAATCTGGAAGTTAGTTTTGAGTGAAATGATCTGACCTTGTTCTTTGAGCAGATCCACCAATCCGGCCCCACGGATCCGTCCCGGGCCGAGCTCCACCCCCGGGCGGGGCTGAGGACAGAGGAGGGGAGGAGTTAGGAGGCGAGGAGTTAGGAGATGATACTACTCCTACTACTATTTTAATGAAGTTATTTTGACTGGAGTTTGTAAACAGGAAGTGACATAGATGGAGGCAACACGGTCGGCACGGCAACGGTAAAGAATCAGACCCTGACGCCTCATTCACTACACAGGCCGCACTATATACGCACTATATACTCACTATATACTCACTATATACTCACTATATACTCATTATATACTCATTATATACTCATTATATACTCACTATATACTCACTATATACTCACTATATACTCATTATATACTCACTATATACTCACTATATACTCATTATATACTCATTATATACTCATTATATACTCACTATATACTCACTATATACTCACTATATACTCACTATATACTCACTATATACTCACTATATACTCATTATATACTCATTATATACTCATTATATACTCACTATATACTCACTATATACTCACTATATACTCACTATATACTCACTATATACTCACTATATACTCATTATATACTCATTATATACGCACTATATACTCACTATATACTCACTATATACGCACTATATACTCACTATATACTCACTATATACTCACTATATACTCATTATATACTCATTATATACTCATTATATACTCACTATATACTCACTATATACTCCTTATATACTCATTATATACTCACTATATACTCACTATATACGCACTATATACTCACTATATACTCACTATATACTCACTATATACTCATTATATACTCATTATATACTCATTATATACTCACTATATACTCACTATATACTCACTATATACTCATTATATACTCATTATATACTCACTATATACTCACTATATACTCACTATATACTCATTATATACTCATTATATACTCATTATATACTCATTATATACTCACTATATACTCACTATATACTCACTATATACTCATTATATACTCATTATATACGCACTATATACTCACTATATACTCACTATATACCCACTATATACTCACTATATACCCACTATATACTCACTATATACTCACTATATACTCACTATATACTCACTATATACTCACTATATACCCACTATATACTCACTATATACTCACTATATACTCACTATATACTCACTATATACTCATTATATACTCATTATATACTCATTATATACTCATTATATACTCATTATATACTCACTATATACTCACTATATACTCCTTATATACTCATTATATACTCACTATATACTCATTATATACTCATTATATACTCCTTATATACTCATTATATACTCATTATATACTCCTTATATACTCATTATATACTCATTATATACTCACTATATACTCCTTATATACTCATTATATACTCACTATATACTCATTATATACTCATTATATACTCATTATATACTCATTATATACTCATTATATACTCCTTATATACTCATTATATACTCATTATATACTCACTATATACTCCTTATATACTCATTATATACTCACTATATACTCCTTATATACTCATTATATACTCACTATATACTCACTATATACGCACTATATACTCACTATATACTCACTATATACTCACTATATACTCATTATATACTCATTATATACTCATTATATACTCACTATATACTCACTATATACTCACTATATACTCATTATATACTCATTATATACTCATTATATACTCACTATATACTCACTATATACTCACTATATACTCACTATATACTCCTTATATACTCATTATATACTCATTATATACTCACTATATACTCACTATATACTCACTATATACTCATTATATACTCACTATATACTCACTATATACTCACTATATACTCATTATATACTCATTATATACTCACTATATACTCACTATATACTCATTATATACTCATTATATACTCATTATATACTCACTATATACTCACTATATACTCATTATATACTCATTATATACTCACTATATACTCACTATATACTCATTATATACTCATTATATACTCATTATATACTCACTATATACTCACTATATAGTGAGTATATAGTGAACTGTGTGGACATTCAGACACAGTCTTTGTTTTACAGTTTCTCTTCTTCACTCAGACCTCTCCCTCGTCTCCCTCGTCTTCCTCTTTTATTTCTGTGACTCAGAGTCGAGCATTTCAAAAACTCAGACACTTTTGTACTTTTACTCTGTTACTTTTACTGTTACTTTTACTCTGTTACGTTTACTCTGTTACTTTTACTCTGTTACTTTTACTCTGTTACGTTTACTCTGTTACGTTTACTCTGTTACTTTTACTCTGTTACTTTTACTCTATTACGTTTACTCTGTTACTGTTACTTTTATTTTACTTTTACTCTGTTACTTTTACTCTATTACTTTTACTCTATTACTTTTACTGTTACTTTTACTGTTACTTTTACTCTGTTACTTTTACTCTGTTACTTTTACTCTGTTACTTTTACTGTGTTACTTTTACTCTGTTACTTTTACTCTATTACGTTTACTCTGTTACTGTTACTTTTATTTTACTTTTACTCTATTACTTTTACTCTGTTACTTTTACTCTATTACTTTTACTCTGTTACTTTTACTCTATTACTTTTACTCTATTACTTTTACTCTGTTACTTTTACTCTATTACTTTTACTCTATTACTTTTACTCTGTTACTTTTACTCTATTACTTTTACTCTGTTACTTTTACTCTATTACTTTTACTCTGTTACTTTTACTCTATTACTTTTACTCTATTACTTTTACTGTTACTTTTACTGTTACTTTTACTCTGTTACTTTTACTCTGTTACTTTTACTCTGTTACTTTCTCCACATCCTGAACTCAGCAAACGAGTTTATATGAAAATAACTCAAACCTGTAATATAATATAATATCATATGAAGTACTGGAGTAATAAAGTACTGAGAGTAACAGAGTAACTGAGAGTAACTAAGTAAACGTCTGATTCCTTTTTCAGTTTGACGTAAATGAAACAAAATGTAAATAAATCATTAAGAAAAAGAAACACGGATTTACTCAGTTACTCCAGTAGAAGTTAAAGTACTGCATGTTACTCCAGTAGAAGTTAAAGTACTGCATGTTACTCCAGTAGAAGTTAAAGTACTGCATGTTACTCCAGTAGAGGTTAAAGTACTGCATGTTACTCCAGTACAAGTTAAAGTACTGCATGTTACTCCAGTAGAAGTTAAAGTACTGCATGTTACTCCAGTAGAAGTTAAAGTACTGCATGTTACTCCAGTAGAAGTAAAAGTACTGCATGTTACTCCAGTAGAAGTTAAAGTACTGCATGTTACTCCAGTAGAAGTTAAAGTACTGCATGTTACTCCAGTAGAGGTTAAAGTACTGCATGTTACTCCAGTACAAGTTAAAGTACTGCATGTTACTCCAGTAGAAGTTAAAGTACTGCATGTTACTCCAGTACAAGTTAAAGTACTGCATGTTACTCCAGTAGAAGTTAAAGTACTGCATGTTACTCCAGTAGAAGTTAAAGTACTGCATGTTACTCCAGTAGAGGTTAAAGTACTGCATGTTACTCCAGTACAAGTTAAAGTACTGCATGTTACTCCAGTAGAAGTTAAAGTACTGCATGTTACTCCAGTAGAAGTTAAAGTACTGCATGTTACTCCAGTAGAAGTAAAAGTACTGCATGTTACTCCAGTAGAAGTTAAAGTACTGCATGTTACTCCAGTAGAAGTTAAAGTACTGCATGTTACTCCAGTAGAAGTTAAAGTACTGCATGTTACTCCAGTAGAAGTTAAAGTACTGCATGTTACTCCAGTAGAAGTTAAAGTACTGCATGTTACTCCAGTAGAAGTTAAAGTACTGCATGTTACTCCAGTAGAAGTAAAAGTACTGCATGTTACTCCAGTAGAAGTAAAAGTACTGCATGTTACTCCAGTAGAAGTTAAAGTACTGCATGTTACTCCAGTAGAAGTACTGCATGTTACTCCAGTAGAAGTTAAAGTACTGCATGTTACTCCAGTAGAAGTACTGCATGTTACTCCAGTAGAAGTACTGCATGTTACTCCAGTAGAAGTAAAAGTACTGCATGTTACTCCAGTTAAAGTACTGCATGTTACTCCAGTAGAAGTTAAAGTACTGCATGTTTCTCCAGTAGAAGTTAAAGTACTGAAGTTACTCCAGTAGAAGTAAAAGTACTGCATGTTACTCCAGTAGAAGTTAAAGTACTGCATGTTACTCCAGTAGAAGTTAAAGTACTGAAGTTACTCCAGTAGAAGTTAAAGTACTGCATGTTACTCCAGTAGAAGTTAAAGTACTGCATGTTACTCCAGTAGAAGTTAAAGTACTGCATGTTACTCCAGTAGAAGTTAAAGTACTGCATGTTACTCCAGTAGAAGTTAAAGTACTGCATGTTACTCCAGTAGAAGTTAAAGTACTGAAGTTACTCCAGTAGAAGTTAAAGTACTGAAGTTACTCCAGTAGAAGTTAAAGTACTGCATGTTACTCCAGTAGAAGTTAAAAGTACTGCATGTTACTCCAGTAGAAGTTAAAGTACTGCATGTTACTCCAGTAGAAGTTAAAGTACTGCATGTTACTCCAGTAGAAGTTAAAGTACTGCATGTTACTCCAGTAGAAGTTAAAGTACTGCATGTTACTCCAGTAGAAGTTAAAGTACTGCATGTTACTCCAGTAGAAGTTAAAGTACTGCATGTTACTCCAGTAGAGGTTAAAGTACTGCATGTTACTCCAGTAGAGGTTAAAGTACTGCATGTTACTCCAGTAGAAGTTAAAGTACTGCATGTTACTCCAGTTAAAGTACTGCATGTTACTCCAGTAGAAGTTAAAGTACTGCATGTTACTCCAGTAGAAGTTAAAGTACTGCATGTTACTCCCGTAGAAGTAAAAGTACTGCATGTTACTCCAGTAGAAGTTAAAGTACTGCATGTTACTCCAGTAGAAGTTAAAGTACTGCATGTTACTCCAGTAGAAGAAAAAGTACTGCATGTTACTCCAGTAGAAGTTAAAGTACTGCATGTTACTCCAGTAGAAGTTAAAGTACTGCATGTTACTCCAGTAGAGGTTAAAGTACTGCATGTTACTCTAGTAGAAGTTAAAGTACTGCATGTTACTCCAGTAGAAGTTAAAGTACTGCATGTTACTCCAGTAGAGGTTAAAGTACTGCATGTTACTCCAGTAGAAGTAAAAGTACTGCATGTTACTCCAGTAAAAGTTAAAGTACTGCATGTTACTCCAGTAGAGGTTAAAGTACTGCATGTTACTCCTGTAGAGGTTAAAGTACTGCATGTTACTCCAGTAGAGGTTAAAGTACTGCATGTTACTCCAGTAGAAGTTAAAGTACTGCATGTTACTCCAGTAGAGGTTAAAGTACTGCATGTTACTCCAGTAGAAGTTAAAGTACTGCATGTTACTCCAGTAGAGGTTAAAGTACTGCATGTTACTCCAGTAGAAGTTAAAGTACTGCATGTTACTCCAGTTAAAGTACTGCATGTTACTCCAGTAGAAGTTAAAGTACTGCATGTTACTCCAGTGGAAGTTAAAGTACTGCATGTTACTCCAGTTAAAGTACTGCATGTTACTCCAGTTAAAGCACTGCATGTTACTCCAGTGGAAGTTAAAGTACTGCATGTTACTCCAGTTAAAGTACTGCATGTTACTCCAGTTAAAGTACTGCATGTTACTCCAGTTAAAGTACTGCATGTTACTCCAGTTAAAGTACTGCATGTTACTCCAGTTAAAGTACTGCATGTTACTCCAGTAGAAGTAAAAGTACTGCATGTTACTCCAGTAGAAGTTAAAGTACTGCATGTTACTCCAGTAGAAGTAGAAGTACTGCATGTTACTCCAGTAGAAGTTAAAGTACTGCATGTTACTCCAGTAGAAGTAGAAGTACTGCATGTTACTCCAGTAGAAGTTAAAGTACTGCATGTTACTCCAGTAGAGGTTAAAGTACTGCATGTTACTCCAGTAGAAGTAGAAGTACTGCATGTTACTCCAGTAGAAGTAGAAGTACTGCATGTTACTCCAGTAGAAGTTAAAGTACTGCATGTGACTCCAGTAGAAGTAGAAGTACTGCATGTTACTCCAGTAGAAGTTAAAGTACTGCATGTTACTCCAGTAGAAGTTAAAGTACTGCATGTTACTCCAGTAGAAGTAGAAGTACTGCATGTTACTCCAGTAGAAGTTAAAGTACTGCATGTTACTCCAGTGGAAGTTAAAGTACTGCATGTTACTCCAGTAGAAGTTAAAGTACTGCATGTTACTCCAGTAGAAGTTAAAGTACTGCATGTTACTCCAGTAGAAGTAGAAGTACTGCATGTTACTCCAGTAGAAGTTAAAGTACTGCATGTTACTCCAGTGGAAGTTAAAGTACTGCATGTTACTCCAGTTAAAGTACTGCATGTTACTCCAGTTAAAGTACTGCATGTTACTCCAGTGGAAGTTAAAGTACTGCATGTTACTCCAGTAGAGGTTAAAGTACTGCATGTTACTCCAGTAGAAGTTAAAGTACTGCATGTTACTCCAGTTAAAGTACTGCATGTTACTCCAGTGGAAGTTAAAGTACTGCATGTTACTCCAGTTAAAGTACTGCATGTTACTCCAGTTAAAGTACTGCATGTTACTCCAGTTAAAGTACTGCATGTTACTCCAGTTAAAGTACTGAAGTTACTCCAGTAGAAGTTAAAGTACTGCATGTTACTCCAGTTAAAGTACTGCATGTTACTCCAGTTAAAGTACTGAAGTTACTCCAGTAGAAGTTAAAGTACTGCATGTTACTCCAGTAAAAGTACTGCATGTTACTCCAGTAGAAGTTAAAGTACTGCATGTTACTCCAGTAGAAGTAAAAGTACTGCATGTTACTCCAGTAGAAGTTAAAGTACTGCATGTTACTCCAGTAGAAGTAAAAGTACTGCATGTTACTCCAGTAAAAGTTAAAGTACTGCATGTTACTCCAGTAGAAGTAAAAGTACTGCATGTTACTCCAGTAGAAGTAAAAGTACTGCATGTTACTCCAGTAGAAGTTAAAGTACTGCATGTTACTCCAGTAGAAGTAAAAGTACTGCATGTTACTCCAGTAGAAGTTAAAGTACTGCATGTTACTCCTGTAGAAGTTAAAGTACTGCATGTTACTCCAGTAGAAGTTAAAGTACTGCATGTTACTCCAGTAGAAGTAAAAGTACTGCATGTTACTCCAGTAGAAGTTAAAGTACTGCATGTTACTCCAGTAGAAGTAGAAGTACTGCATGTTACTCCAGTAGAAGTTAAAGTACTGCATGTTACTCCAGTAGAAGTTAAAGTACTGCATGTGACTCCAGTAGAAGTTAAAGTACTGCATGTTACTCCAGTAGAAGTTAAAGTACTGCATGTTACTCCCGTAGAAGTTAAAGTACTGAAGTTACTCCAGTAGAAGTTAAAGTACTGCATGTTACTCTAGTAGAAGTTAAAGTACTGAAGTTACTCCAGTAGAAGTTAAAGTACTGCATGTTACTCTAGTAGAAGTAAAAGTACTGCATGTTACTCCAGTAGAAGTTAAAGTACTGCATGTTACTCCAGAAGTTAAAGTACTGCATGTTACTCCAGTAGAAGTTAAAGTACTGCATGTTACTCCAGTAGAAGTTAAAGTACTGCATGTTACTCCAGTAGAAGTTAAAGTACTGCATGTTACTCCAGTAGAAGTAAAAGTACCGCATGTTACTCCAGTAGAAGTTAAAGTACTGCATGTTACTCCAGTAGAAGTTAAAGTACTGCATGTTACTCCAGTAGAAGTTAAAGTACTGCATGTTACTCTAGTAGAAGTAAAAGTACTGCATGTTACTCCAGTAGAAGTTAAAGTACTGAAGTTACTCCAGTAGAAGTAAAAGTACTGCATGTTACTCCAGTAGAAGTTAAAGTACTGAAGTTACTCCAGTAGAAGTTAAAGTACTGCATGTTACTCCAGAAGTTAAAGTACTGCATGTTACTCCAGTAGAAGTTAAAGTACTGCATGTTACTCCAGTAGAAGTTAAAGTACTGCATGTTACTCCAGTAGAAGTTAAAGTACTGCATGTTACTCCAGTAGAAGTTAAAGTACTGCATGTTACTCTAGTAGAAGTTAAAGTACTGCATGTTACTCCAGAAGTTAAAGTACTGCATGTTACTCCAGTAGAAGTTAAAGTACTGCATGTTACTCCAGTAGAAGTTAAAGTACTGCATGTTACTCCAGTAGAAGTTAAAGTACTGCATGTTACTCCAGTAGAAGTTAAAGTACTGCATGTTACTCCAGTAGAAGTTAAAGTACTGCATGTTACTCCAGTAGAAGTACTGCATGTTACTCCAGTAGAAGTTAAAGTACTGCATGTTACTCCAGTAGAAGTTAAAGTACTGCATGTTACTCCAGTAGAAGTTAAAGTACTGCATGTTACTCTAGTAGAAGTTAAAGTACTGCATGTTACTCCAGTAGAAGTTAAAGTACTGCATGTTACTCTAGTAGAAGTAAAAGTACTGCATGTTACTCCAGTAGAAGTTAAAGTACTGCATGTTACTCCAGTAGAAGTAAAAGTACTGCATGTTACTCCAGTAGAAGTTAAAGTACTGCATGTTACTCCAGTAGAAGTTAAAGTACTGCATGTTACTCCAGTAGAAGTTAAAGTACTGCATGTTACTCCAGTAGAAGTTAAAGTACTGCATGTTACTCCAGTAGAGGTTAAAGTACTGCATGTTACTCCAGTAGAAGTTAAAGTACTGAAGTTACTCCAGTAGAGGTTAAAGTACTGCATGTTACTCCAGTAGAAGTTAAAGTACTGAAGTTACTCCAGTAGAAGTAAAAGTACTGCATGTTACTCCAGTAGAAGTTAAAGTACTGAAGTTACTCCAGTAGAAGTTAAAGTACTGCATGTTACTCTAGTAGAAGTTAAAGTACTGCATGTTACTCCAGTAGAAGTTAAAGTACTGCATGTTACTCCAGTAGAAGTTAAAGTACTGCATGTTACTCCAGAAGTTAAAGTACTGCATGTTACTCCAGAAGTTAAAGTACTGCATGTTACTCCAGTAGAAGTTAAAGTACTGCATGTTACTCCAGTAGAAGTTAAAGTACTGCATGTTACTCCAGTAGAAGTTAAAGTACTGCATGTTACTCCAGTAAAAGTACTGCATGTTACTCCAGTAGAAGTAAAAAGTATTGCATGTTACTCCAGTAGAAGTTAAAGTACTGCGTGTTACTCCAGTAAAAGTACTGCATGTTACTCCAGTAGAAGTTAAAGTACTGCATGTTACTCCAGTAGAAGTTAAAGTACTGCATGTTACTCCAATAGAAGTTAAAGTACTGCATGTTACTCCAGTAAAAGTACTGCATGTTACTCCAGTAGAAGTTAAAGTACTGCGTGTTACTCCAGTAAAAGTACTGCATGTTACTCCAGTAGAAGTTAAAGTACTGCATGTTACTCCAGTAGAAGTTAAAGTACTGCATGTTACTCTAGTAGAAGTAAAAGTACTGCATGTTACTCCAGTAGAAGTTAAAGTACTGCATGTTACTCCAGTAGAAGTAAAAGTACTGCATGTTACTCCAGTAGAAGTTAAAGTACTGCATGTTACTCCAGTAGAAGTTAAAGTACTGCATGTTACTCCAGTAGAAGTTAAAGTACTGCATGTTACTCCAGTAGAGGTTAAAGTACTGCATGTTACTCCAGTAGAAGTTAAAGTACTGAAGTTACTCCAGTAGAGGTTAAAGTACTGCATGTTACTCCAGTAGAAGTTAAAGTACTGAAGTTACTCCAGTAGAAGTAAAAGTACTGCATGTTACTCCAGTAGAAGTTAAAGTACTGAAGTTACTCCAGTAGAAGTTAAAGTACTGCATGTTACTCTAGTAGAAGTTAAAGTACTGCATGTTACTCCAGTAGAAGTTAAAGTACTGCATGTTACTCCAGTAGAAGTTAAAGTACTGCATGTTACTCCAGAAGTTAAAGTACTGCATGTTACTCCAGTAGAAGTTAAAGTACTGCATGTTACTCCAGTAGAAGTTAAAGTACTGCATGTTACTCCAGTAGAAGTTAAAGTACTGCATGTTACTCCAGTTAAAGTACTGCATGTTACTCCAGTGGAAGTTAAAGTACTGCATGTTACTCCAGTAGAAGTTAAAGTACTGCATGTTACTCCAGTAGTAGTAAAAGTACTGCATGTTACTCCAATAGAAGTTAAAGTACTGCATGTTACTCCAGTAAAAGTACTGCATGTTACTCCAGTAGAAGTAAAAAGTATTGCATGTTACTCCAGTAGAAGTTAAAGTACTGCGTGTTACTCCAGTAAAAGTACTGCATGTTACTCCAGTAGAAGTTAAAGTACTGCATGTTACTCCAGTAGAAGTTAAAGTACTGCATGTTACTCCAATAGAAGTTAAAGTACTGCATGTTACTCCAGTAAAAGTACTGCATGTTACTCCAGTAGAAGTTAAAGTACTGCGTGTTACTCCAGTAAAAGTACTGCATGTTACTCCAGTAGAAGTTAAAGTACACAGTGTTTCCCGTTCAGCTTTACTCAAATCTAAAGCTTCATGATGAAAGTCTTTGGTCTGAGTTTCCACAGGTGTTAGATTTGGGTAAAGCTGAAGTGAAGGGGGGGGGGCCTCACCTGTCCTTTGCTGAAGGGGGCGCCCACGAGCCCCACAGAGGGCGCTGTGGGGGGGCCGTGGTGGAGCGAGCGCACGAGGGGCAGAGCGGCGATCCTCCTCATCATGGTGGTCATCATCGTGGTCCTCGTGGTCCGTGTGGCGTGTCCGTGTGTCCGTGTGCCGCTGGCGTGTCCGTGTGTCCGTGTGCCGCTGGCGTGTCCGTGTGTCCGTGTGCCGCTGGCGTGTGCGTGTCTCTGTCTCCGTGTCCGTCCTGATATACCGCCGTGGCTGCGATGGCGTCACCGCGGTCACTCATTCATCAGAAAATAAACACTTTCGTTCCCAGAATCGTCTCCACGGCGACTGTCAATCATTGCATCATGTGACCTCTCACAGGGGTCACTGCAGGTCGTTCCCGCCCACAGGCTAAATATGTTTATGAAGATCTGCTGAAGAGGAACCAGGACCAACTGTCCCGTCAGGGGCGTGTCCTCCACTGAAGTATGAAGTAACAGTACTTACACTTCACAGTACTTATACTTCATAATAAAGCAACAAGGAATATTTCTAAAATCTGACGATGAAGAGACTAAACTTCTGAAGTTCAGGAGCGTCTGGTTCATGTGAAGCTCCAGATGAAGCTTTGATTTGGCTTTACCCAAATCTAAAAGGCTCCAGCCTGCGGGCCGTCCTGAGACAAACCGGATCGTCCTCGTTTTAGATTTGGGTAAAGTCGGGTCTAATGTGACCTTTAAAGCCCCTGGATTTCCTTTGGGGTTTCCCGACCCCTGACGTCGCAGCTGAAGATAAAATGTTCTGTTTGTTTGATTATATTTAAAGTGAATAAAGTTTTTTGTTCAAACTTCCTCAGATCCAGATGTTTCTTTAACCCTGA
>NC_136870.1:28946494-29031494 GCF_951799975.1 Gobius niger | reverse complement strand
AGAGACATCAGAGGAGAAACATCAGAGGAGAAACATCAGAGGAGAAACATCAGAGGAGAGACCAGGAAACATCAGAGAAGAAACCAGGAGGAACATCAGAGGAGGAACATCAGAGGAGAAACATCAGAGGAGAAACATCAGAGGAGAGACCAGGAAACATCAGAGGAGAGACATCAGAGGAGGAACATCAGAGGAGAAACATCAGAGGAGAAACATCAGAGGAGAAACATCAGAGGAGAAACATCAGAGGAGAAACATCAGAGGAGGAACCAGGAGAAACATCAGAGGAGAGCCAGGCTGAGGGGGGGTTGTGGACCGCGTGGTACCTGGGCAGGTGAGGCACGGCGAGCGCCTTCAGCGCCGCCACGCTCTCCGCGACGCACTGCAGCGCCGTCGCCATGACGTTCCGGTCCTCGTCCGGCGCCGTGGCGACGCCCACAGCCAATCGCATCACGGCGACGAACGGCTGAGGCTCCGCCCCCCCGAACAGACGACACAAGAGCTTCAGCGAGAACAGGGCGGTCTGTCTGACCACGGGGGGGTCCGAGGGGGAGGAGACCACGGCCTGGAGGTCCGGGAGGAGGCGCAGGAGGGAGGAGACCTGAGGGGGAGAGAGGAGAGAGAGGTCAGAGGTCAGGGAGGAGGAGAGAGAGGAGAGAGGTCAGAGAGGAGGAGACCTGAGGGAGAGAGAGGAGAGAGGTCAGAGGTCAGAGAGGAGGAGACCTGAGGGGGAGAGAGGAGAGAGGTCAGAGAGGAGGAGACCACGGCCTGGAGGTCCGGGAGGAGGCGCAGGAGGGAGGAGACCTGAGGGGGAGAGAGGAGAGAGGTCAGGGAGGAGGAGACCTGAGGGGGAGAGAGGAGAGAGGTCAGAGGTCAGAGAGGAGGAGACCTGAGGGGGAGAGAGGAGAGGTCGGAGGTCAGGGAGGAGGAGAGAGAGGAGAGAGAGGTCAGGGAGGAGGAGAGAGAGGAGAGAGAGGAGAGAGGAGAGAGAGGAGGAGACCTGAGGGAGAGAGAGGAGAGAGGAGAGAGAGGAGGAGACCTGAGGGAGAGAGAGGAGAGAGGAGAGAGAGGAGAGAGGTCAGGGAGGAGGAGAGAGGTCAGAGAGGAGGAGAGAGGAGAGAGAGGAGGAGACCTGAGGGAGAGAGAGAGGAGAGAGGTCAGGGAGGAGGAGACCTGAGGGAGAGAGGAGAGAGGTCAGAGAGGAGGAGAGAGAGGAGAGAGAGGAGACCTGAGGGAGAGAGAGGAGAGAGGTCAGAGAGGAGGAGAGAGAGGAGAGAGAGGAGAGAGGTCAGGCAGGAGGAGAGAGAGGAGGAGACCTGAGGGAGAGAGGAGAGAGAGGAGACCTGAGGGAGAGAGAGGAGAGAGGTCAGGGAGGAGGAGAGAGAGGAGAGAGAGGAGAGAGAGGAGAGAGAGAGGTCAGAGAGGAGGAGACCTGAGGGAGAGAGAGGTCAGGGAGGAGGAGACCTGAGGGGGAGAGAGGAGAGAGGTCAGAGGTCAGAGAGGAGGAGACCTGAGGGAGAGAGAGGAGAGAGGTCAGAGAGGAGGAGACCTGAGGGAGAGAGAGGTCAGGGAGGAGGAGACCTGAGGGAGAGAGAGGAGAGAGGTCAGGGGTCAGGGAGGAGGAGACCTGAGGGAGAGAGAGGAGAGAGGTCAGGGGTCAGGGAGGAGGAGACCTGAGGGAGAGAGAGGAGAGAGGTCAGAGGTCAGAGAGGAGGAGAGAGAGAGGAGAGAGAGGTCAGGGAGGAGGAGACCTGAGGGAGAGAGAGGAGAGAGGTCAGAGGTCAGAGAGGAGGAGACCTGAGGGAGAGAGAGGAGAGAGGTCAGAGGTCAGAGAGGAGGAGAGAGGTCAGAGGTCAGGGAGGAGGAGACCTGAGGGAGAGAGGAGAGAGAGGTCAGGGAGGAGGTGCAGCCTTTAAGTACTCGAGTACCTGAGTAGGGTCCCAGCTCGTGTACAGTAAAGTACTCTAAGTACTCGAGTACCTGAGTAGGGTCCCAGCTCGTGTACAGTAAAGTACTCTAAGTACTCGAGTACCTGAGTAGGGTCCCAGCTCGTGTACAGTAAAGTACTCTAAGTACTCGAGTACCTGAGTAGGGTCCCAGCTCGTCTTCTGCTGGAGTTTGTTGTTGAGCAGCTCCAGGCTTTTGCGCCGCACGTTGGAGACTTCGTTTCCCATCAGCCCCCGGGTCACAGCGATGAACGAATCAGACGGCAGCAGCGCGGTCACCTGATCCAGCAGCTCGTAGCTCTTACTGAGCAGAACTCTCCAGAACTTAGCTGTGGGTTTGTCTGCGCTGAGCTCCACAGCCTGGGCCACGGAGTGAAGGAGGCGGAGGACCTCCTCCAGGAGCCTGTGGGACATCAGGGAGTAGCTTTACATCAGGGAGGAACCAATAACATCAGAGAGAAACTGAGCCACGGAGTGAAGGAGGCGGAGGACCTCCTCCAGGAGCCTGTGGGGAATCAGGGAGTAACTTTACATCAGGGAGAAACTAAACATCAGGGAGGAGCTTTACATCAGGGAGGAACTTTACATCAGGGAGTAACCAATAACATCAGGGAGAAACTAATAACATCAGGGAGAAACTAATAACATCCGGGAGAAACTGAGCCACGGAGTGAAGGAGGCGGAGGACCTCCTCCAGGAGCCTGTGGGGCATCAGGGAGGAACTTTACATCAGGGAGTAACCAAACATCAGGGAGTAACCAATAACATCAGGGAGTAACCAATAACATCAGGGAGTAACCAATAACATCAGGGAGAAACTGCTCTACGCTCTGAGCCACGGAGTGAAGGAGGCGGAGGACCTCCTCCAGGAGCCTGTGGGGCATCAGGGAGTAGCTTTACATCAGGGAGTAACCAATAACATCAGGGAGAAACTAATAACATCAGGGAGAAACTGCTCTACGCTCTGAGCCACGGAGTGAAGGAGGCGGAGGACCTCCTCCAGGAGCCTGTGGGACATCAGGGAGTAACTAATAACATCAGGGAGTAACTTTACATCAGGGAGTAACTTTAAATCAGGGAGTAACTTTACATCGGGGAGTAACTAAACATTAGGGAGTAACTTTACATCAGGGAGTAACTTTACATCAGGGAGTAACTTTACATCAGGGAGTAACCAAACATCAGGGAGTAGCTTAACATCAGGGAGTAACTTTACATCAGGGAGTAACCAAACATCAGGGAGTAACTTTACATCAGGGAGTAACCAAACATCAGGGAGTAGCTTTACATCGGGGAGTAACTAAACATTAGGGAGTAACTTTACATCAGGGAGTAACTTTACATCAGGGAGTAACTAAACATCAGGGAGTAACTTTACATCGGGGAGTAACTTTACATCGGGGAGTAACTTTACATCAGGGAGTAACTTTACATCAGGGAGTAACTAAACATCAGGGAGTAACTTTACATCAGGGAGTAACTAAACATCAGGGAGAAACTAAATATCAGGGAGAAACTAAATATCAGGGAGTAACTTTACATCAGGGAGTAACTAATAACATCAGGGAGAAACTTTACATCAGGGAGAAACTGCTCTACGCTCTGAGCCACGGAGTGAAGGAGGCGGAGGACCTCCTCCAGGAGCCTGTGGGACATCAGGGAGTAACTAAACACCAGGGAGTCACTTTACATCAGGGAGTCACTTTACATCGGGGAGTAACTTTACATCAGGGAGTCACTTTACATCGGGGAGTAACTTTACATCAGGGAGTCACTTTACATCGGGGAGTAACTTTACATCGGGGAGTAACTTTACATCGGGGAGTAACTTTACATCAAGGAGTAACTTTACATCAGGGAGTAACTAAGCATCAGGGAGTAACTTTACATCGGGGAGTAACTTTACATCGGGGAGTAACTTTACATCAAGGAGTAACTTTACATCAGGGAGTAACTAAGCATCAGGGAGTAACTTTACATCAGGGAGTAACTTTACATCAGGGAGTAACTTTACATCAGGGAGTAACTAAACATCAGGGAGTAACTTTACATCGGGGAGTAACTTTACATCAGGGAGTAACTTTACATCAGGGAGTAACTTTACATCAGGGAGTAATCAATAACATCAGGGAGTAACCAATAACATCAGGGAGTAACTTTACATCAGGGAGTAACTAAGCATCAGGGAGTAACTAAGCATCTGGGAGTAACTTTACATCGGGGAGTAACTTTACATCGGGGAGTAACTTTACATCGGGGAGTAACTAAACATCAGGGAGAAACTTTACATCAGGGAGAAACTTTACATCAGGGAGTAACTTTACATCAGGGAGTAACTTTACATCAGGGAGTAACTTAACATCAGGGAGTAACTTTACATCGGGGAGTAACTTTACATCGGGGAGTAACTTTACATCAGGGAGTAACTTTACATCAGGGAGTAACTTTACATCAGGGAGTAACTTTACATCAGGGAGTAACTTTACATCAGGGAGTAACTTTACATCGGGGAGTAACTTTACATCGGGGAGTAACTTTACATCGGGGAGTAACTTTACATCAGGGAGTAACTAAACATCAGGGAGTAACTTTACATCAGGGAGTAACTTTACATCAGGGAGTAACTTTACATCAGGGAGTAACTAAACATCAGGGAGTAACTTTACATCAGGGAGTAACTTTAAATCAGGGAGTAACTTTACATCGGGGAGTAACTTTACATCAGGGAGTAACTTTACATCAGGGAGTAACTTTACATCAGGGAGTAACTTTACATCGGGGAGTAACTAAACATCGGGGAGTAACTTTACATCGGGGAGTAACTTTACATCGGGGAGTAACTAAACATCAGGGAGTAACTTTACATCGGGGAGTAACTTTACATCGGGGAGTAACTAAACATCAGGGAGTAACTAAACATCAGGGAGTAACTTTACATCGGGGAGTAACTTTACATCAGGGAGTAACTTTACATCAGGGAGTAACTTTACATCGGGGAGTAACTTTACATCAGGGAGTAACTTTACATCAGGGAGTAACTTTACATCAGGGAGTAACTTTACATCGGGGAGTATCCTAGCATCAGGGAGTAACTAAGCATCGGGGAGTCACTTTACATCGGGGAGTAACTTTACATCGGGGAGTAACTTTACATCAGGGAGTAACTAAGCATCAGGGAGTAACTAAGCATCAGGGAGTAACTTTACATCGGGGAGTAACTTTACATCAGGGAGTAACTAAACATCGGGGAGTAACTTTACATCGGGGAGTAACTAAACATCAGGGAGTAACTTTACATCAGGGAGTAACTAAGCATCAGGGAGTAACTTTGCATCAGGGAGTAACTAAACATCAGGGAGTAACTTTACATCAGGGAGTAACTTTACATCAGGGAGTAACTAAACATCAGGGAGTAACTTTACATCAGGGAGTAACTAAGCATCAGGGAGTAACTTTGCATCAGGGAGTAACTTTACATCAGGGAGTAACTTTACATCAGGGAGTAACTTTACATCAGGGAGTAACTTTACATCAGGGAGTAACTAAACATCAGGGAGTAACTTTACATAAGGGAGTAACTTTACTTAAGGGAGTAACTTTACATCAGGGAGTAACTTTACATCAGGGAGTAACTTTACATCAGGGAGTAACTAAACATCAGGGAGTAACTTTACATAAGGGAGTAACTTTACATCAGGGAGTAACTTTACATCAGGGAGTAACTAAGCATCAGGGAGTAACTAAACATCAGGGAGTAGAGGCCCTGTACACCTCCTTACTCGTCTTATAGTGAAGTTTAAAGTGTGAAAGTGAACTCACTTCTGCTGCAGCTGCTGAAGAGACTGGTCGGCTCCGCCCGACTCCTCCTCCAGCACCTGCAGCAAAACAAACACACGGTCACCGACGGCAACAAACAAACAAACAAACAAACATCTGATCATCTGCATCGTAATAAAGTGATGGTGAGCTTTAGTTTATATTCCTTAATATTTATGAAGTGTAGTTCCTATGAGCCGAATGAAGGCGTGTGTAGTTCCTATGAAGGCGTGTGGTTCTTGTGAAGGCGTGTTTAGTTCCTATGAAGGCGTGTGTAGTTCCTATGAAGGCGTGTGTAGTTCCTATGAAGGCGTGTAGTTCCTATGAAGGTGTGTAGTTCCTATGAAGGCGTGTGTGGTTCTGATGAAGGCGTGTTTAGTTCCTATGAAGGCGTGTGTTTAGTTCTTATGAAGGCGTGTGTAGTTCCTATGAAGGCGTGTGTTTAGTTCTTATGAAGGCGTGTGTGGTTCCTATGAAGGCGTGTGTGGTTCCTATGAAGGCGTGTGTAGTTCCTATGAAGGCGTGTGTGGTTCCTATGAAGGCGTGTGTGGTTCCTATGAAGGCGTGTGTAGTTCCTATGAAGGCGTGTGTGGTTCCTATGAAGGCGTGTGTAGTTCCAATGAAGGCGTGTGTGGTTCCTATGAAGGCGTGTGTGGTTCCTATGAAGGCGTGTGTGGTTCTTATGAAGGCGTGTGTAGTTCCTATGAAGGCGTGTGTGGTTCCTATGAAGGCGTGTGTGGTTCTTATGAAGGCGTGTTTAGTTCCTATGAAGGCGTGTGTGGTTCCTATGAAGGCGTGTGTGGTTCTTATGAAGGCGTGTGTGGTTCTTATGAAGGCGTGTTTAGTTCCTATGAAGGCGTGTGTGGTTCATATGAAGGCGTGTGTGGTTCCTATGAAGGCGTGTGTGGTTCCTATGAAGGCGTGTGTGGTTCTTATGAAGGCGTGTTTAGTTCCTATGAAGGCGTGTGTAGTTCCTATGAAGGCGTGTGTGGTTCCTATGAAGGCGTGTGTGGTTCCTATGAAAGTGTGTTTAGTTCCTATGAAAGTGTGTGTGGTTCCTATGAAAGTGTGTTTAGTTCCTATGAAGGCGTGTGTGGTTCCTATGAAGGCGTGTGTGGTTCCTATGAAGGTGTGTGTGGTTCTTATGAAGGCGTGTGTAGTTCCTATGAAGGCGTGTGTGGTTCCTATGAAAGTGTGTTTAGTTCCTATGAAAGTGTGTGTGGTTCCTATGAAGGCGTGTGTGGTTCCTATGAAGGTGTGTGTGGTTCTTATGAAGGTGTGTAGTTCCTATGAAGGCGTGTGTGGTTCCTATGAAGGCGTGTGTGGTTCCTATGAAAGTGTGTTTAGTTCCTATGAAAGTGTGTGTGGTTCCTATGAAGGTGTGTGTGGTTCCTATGAAGGCGTGTGTGGTTCTTATGAAGGTGTGTAGTTCCTATGAAGGCGTGTGTAGTTCCTATGAAGGCGTGTGTGGTTCCTATGAAGGCGTGTGTGGTTCCTATGAAGGTGTGTGTGGTTCTTATGAAGGTGTGTAGTTCCTATGAAGGCGTGTTTAGTTCTTATGAAGGCGTGTTTAGTTCCTATGAAGGCGTGTTTAGTTCTTATGAAGGCGTGTTTAGTTCCTATGAAGGCGTGTGTGGTTCCTATGAAGGCGTGTGTGGTTCCTATGAAGGCGTGTTTAGTTCTTATGAAGGCGTGTTTAGTTCCTATGAAGGCGTGTTTAGTTCTTATGAAGGCGTGTGTGGTTCTTATGAAGGCGTGTTTAGTTCCTATGAAGGCGTGTTGTTCCTATGAAGGCGTGTTTAGTTCCTATGAAGGCGTGTTTAGTTCTTATGAAGGCGTGTGTGGTTCTTATGAAGGCGTGTTTAGTTCCTATGAAGGCGTGTGGTTCCTATGAAGGCGTGTGTAGTTCCTATGAAGGCGTGTGTGGTTCCTATGAAGGCGTGTGTTTAGTTCTTATGAAGGCGTGTGTGGTTCCTATGAAGGCGTGTGTGGTTCCTATGAAGGCGTGTGTAGTTCCTATGAAGGCGTGTGTGGTTCCTATGAAGGCGTGTGTGGTTCCTATGAAGGCGTGTGTAGTTCCTATGAAGGCGTGTGTGGTTCCTATGAAGGCGTGTGTAGTTCCAATGAAGGCGTGTGTGGTTCCTATGAAGGCGTGTGTGGTTCCTATGAAGGCGTGTGTGGTTCTTATGAAGGCGTGTGTAGTTCCTATGAAGGCGTGTGTGGTTCCTATGAAGGCGTGTGTGGTTCTTATGAAGGCGTGTTTAGTTCCTATGAAGGCGTGTGTGGTTCCTATGAAGGCGTGTGTGGTTCTTATGAAGGCGTGTGTGGTTCTTATGAAGGCGTGTTTAGTTCCTATGAAGGCGTGTGTGGTTCATATGAAGGCGTGTGTGGTTCCTATGAAGGCGTGTGTGGTTCCTATGAAGGCGTGTGTGGTTCTTATGAAGGCGTGTTTAGTTCCTATGAAGGCGTGTGTAGTTCCTATGAAGGCGTGTGTGGTTCCTATGAAGGCGTGTGTGGTTCCTATGAAAGTGTGTTTAGTTCCTATGAAAGTGTGTGTGGTTCCTATGAAAGTGTGTTTAGTTCCTATGAAGGCGTGTGTGGTTCCTATGAAGGCGTGTGTGGTTCCTATGAAGGTGTGTGTGGTTCTTATGAAGGCGTGTGTAGTTCCTATGAAGGCGTGTGTGGTTCCTATGAAAGTGTGTTTAGTTCCTATGAAAGTGTGTGTGGTTCCTATGAAGGCGTGTGTGGTTCCTATGAAGGTGTGTGTGGTTCTTATGAAGGTGTGTAGTTCCTATGAAGGCGTGTGTGGTTCCTATGAAGGCGTGTGTGGTTCCTATGAAAGTGTGTTTAGTTCCTATGAAAGTGTGTGTGGTTCCTATGAAGGTGTGTGTGGTTCCTATGAAGGCGTGTGTGGTTCTTATGAAGGTGTGTAGTTCCTATGAAGGCGTGTGTAGTTCCTATGAAGGCGTGTGTGGTTCCTATGAAGGCGTGTGTGGTTCCTATGAAGGTGTGTGTGGTTCTTATGAAGGTGTGTAGTTCCTATGAAGGCGTGTTTAGTTCTTATGAAGGCGTGTTTAGTTCCTATGAAGGCGTGTTTAGTTCTTATGAAGGCGTGTTTAGTTCCTATGAAGGCGTGTGTGGTTCCTATGAAGGCGTGTGTGGTTCCTATGAAGGCGTGTTTAGTTCTTATGAAGGCGTGTTTAGTTCCTATGAAGGCGTGTTTAGTTCTTATGAAGGCGTGTGTGGTTCTTATGAAGGCGTGTTTAGTTCCTATGAAGGCGTGTTGTTCCTATGAAGGCGTGTTTAGTTCCTATGAAGGCGTGTGTGGTTCCTATGAAGGCGTGTGTGGTTCTTAGGAAGGCGTGTGGTTCCTATGAAGGCGTGTGTAGTTCCTATGAAGGCGTGTAGTTCCTATGAAGGCGTGTGTAGTTCCTATGAAGGCGTGTGTAGTTCCTATGAAGGCGTGTGCAGTTCCTATGAAGGTGTGTGTAGTTCCTATGAAGGCGTGTGTAGTTCCTATGAAGGCGTGTGTGGTTCTGATGAAGGCGTGTGTGGTTCCTATGAAGGCGTGTGTGGTTCTGATGAAGGCGTGTGTGGTTCCTATGAAGGCGTGTGGTTCCTATGAAGGCGTGTGGTTCTTATGAAGGCGTGTGTGGTTCTTATGAAGGCGTGTGTGGTTCCTATGAAGGCGTGTTTAGTTCCTATGAAGGCGTGTGTAGTTCTTATGAAGGCGTGTGTGGTTCTTATGAAGGCGTGTGTGGTTCCTATGAAGGCGTGTTTAGTTCCTATGAAGGCGTGTGTAGTTCCTATGAAGGCGTGTGTGGTTCTTACCTGCTGTACGAAGGCGGGGCAGCCCAGCAGGTGGGCGCAGAAGGACACGCTGAGGAATCTGAAATGCCGGAGTTCTTTGCTGCTGTGAACGTCCACGTTGAAGATCAGCTGCTCCATCGTCTCCTCCTGAGGGTTCTTTACAGCGCCGCGTCCGACCGAGCGTTTCTCTGAAGAACAGGAACACGTGACAGAGAAGAACCACAGAGAGGAACCACAGAGAGGAACAACAGAGGAGCCACAGAGGAGCCACAGAGAAGAACCACAGACAGATGGAACTCCTCCTGCAGATGTTTCGGACTCACCTGGCTCCGTGTCGTGGGGAAGCTGCTGCAGGAAAACCAGGACCTGGATCACGGCCTGGAGCTGGACTCTGACGGAGAACTCCCCACAGACGGACACCCACAGGCCCCAGTCCCGGTCCACGGCCGGGTCCTACGGGAGAGCGCGGGTTAGGAACCATTAACAGATTCATGCTTTTGAATGATTTTAGCTCAGTTCATTTAATGACTTTTAATGCTGATGATGTTTTGGGTCGCAGTAGTACTGGTCTGCTTGCAGAGCAGTAGTATTATTAGTAGTAGTAGTACCTCGTCAGTAGGTGCAGTACTCGTAGTACTCGCAGTAGTACTCGCAGTAGTACTGGTAGTACTGGTCTGCTTGCAGAGCAGTAGCAGCAGTAGTAGTAGTACCTTGTCAGTACTCGTAGTACTCGCAGTAGTACTGGTAGTACTGGTCTGCTTGCAGAGTAGTAGTAGTATTAGTAGTACCTTGTCAGTAGGTGCAGTACTCGCAGTAGTACTCGCAGTAGTACTGGTCTGCTTGCAGAGCAGTAGTAGTATTAGTAGTACCTTGTCAGTAGGTGGCAGTACTCGTAGTAGTACTCGTAGTACTCGCAGTAGTACTGGTAGTACTGGTCTGTTTGCAGCAGCAGTAGTATTATTAGTAGTAGTAGTACCTTGTCAGTAGGTGCAGTACTCGTAGTACTCGCAGTAGTACTCGCAGTAGTACTGGTCTGCTTGCAGAGCAGGCTGAGCAGTAATAGTAGCAGTACCTTGTCAGTAGGTGCAGTACTCGTAGTACTCGCAGTAGTACTCGCAGTAGTACTGGTCTGCTTGCAGAGCAGGCTGAGCAGTAATAGTAGCAGTACCTTGTCAGTAGGTGCAGTACTCGCAGTACTCGCAGTAGTACTGGTAGTACTGGTCTGCTTGCAGCAGCAGTAGCTTGTCAGTAGGTGCAGTACTCGCAGTAGTACTCGCAGTAGTACTCGTAGTACTGGTAGTACTGGTCTGCTTGCAGTAGTAGTACCTTGTCAGTAGGTGCAGTACTCGTAGTAGTACTCGCAGTAGTACTGGTAGTGCTGGTCTGCTTACAGCAGCAGTAGTAGTATTAGTAGTAGTAGTACCTTGTCAGTAGGTGCAGTACTCGTAGTACTCGTAGTACTCGCAGTAGTACTCGTAGTACTCGCAGTAGTACTGGTAGTACTGGTAGTACTGGTAGTACTGGTAGTACTGGTAGTACTGGTCTGCTTGCAGAGCAGTAGTAGTACCTTGTCAGTAGGTGCAGTACTCGCAGTAGTATTCGTAGTACTCGCAGTAGTACTGGTAGTACTGGTCTGCTTGCAGCAGCAGTAGTATTATTAGTAGTAGTAGTACCTTGTCAGTAGGTGCAGTACTTGCAGTACTCGTAGTACTCGCAGTAGTACTGGTAGTACTGGTCTGCTTGCAGAGCAGTAGCAGCAGTAGTAGTAGTAGTACCTTGTCAGTAGGTGCAGTACTCGTAGTACTCGCAGTAGTACTCGCAGTAGTACTGGTCTGCTTGCAGAGCAGTAGTAGTAGTACCTTGTCAGTAGGTGTAGTACTCGTAGTACTCGTAGTACTCGCAGTAGTACTGGTCTGCTTGCAGAGCAGTAGCTTGTCAGTAGGTGCAGTACTCGCAGTAGTATTCGTAGTACTCGCAGTAGTACTGGTAGTACTGGTCTGCTTGCAGCAGTAGTAGCAGTAGTAGTACCTTGTCAGTAGGTGCAGTACTCGTAGTACTCGTAGTACTCGCAGTAGTACTGGTAGTACTGGTCTGCTTGCAGAGCAGTAGCAGCAGTAGTAGTAGTACCTTGTCAGTACTCGTAGTACTCGCAGTAGTACTGGTAGTACTGGTCTGCTTGCAGAGTAGTAGTAGTATTAGTAGTACCTTGTCAGTAGGTGCAGTACTCGCAGTAGTACTCGCAGTAGTACTGGTCTGCTTGCAGAGCAGTAGTAGTATTAGTAGTACCTTGTCAGTAGGTGGCAGTACTCGTAGTAGTACTCGTAGTACTCGCAGTAGTACTGGTAGTACTGGTCTGTTTGCAGCAGCAGTAGTATTATTAGTAGTAGTAGTACCTTGTCAGTAGGTGCAGTACTCGTAGTACTCGCAGTAGTACTCGCAGTAGTACTGGTCTGCTTGCAGAGCAGGCTGAGCAGTAATAGTAGCAGTACCTTGTCAGTAGGTGCAGTACTCGTAGTACTCGCAGTAGTACTCGCAGTAGTACTGGTCTGCTTGCAGAGCAGGCTGAGCAGTAATAGTAGCAGTACCTTGTCAGTAGGTGCAGTACTCGCAGTACTCGCAGTAGTACTGGTAGTACTGGTCTGCTTGCAGCAGCAGTAGCTTGTCAGTAGGTGCAGTACTCGCAGTAGTACTCGCAGTAGTACTCGTAGTACTGGTAGTACTGGTCTGCTTGCAGTAGTAGTACCTTGTCAGTAGGTGCAGTACTCGTAGTAGTACTCGCAGTAGTACTGGTAGTGCTGGTCTGCTTACAGCAGCAGTAGTAGTATTAGTAGTAGTAGTACCTTGTCAGTAGGTGCAGTACTCGTAGTACTCGTAGTACTCGCAGTAGTACTCGTAGTACTCGCAGTAGTACTGGTAGTACTGGTAGTACTGGTAGTACTGGTAGTACTGGTCTGCTTGCAGAGCAGTAGTAGTACCTTGTCAGTAGGTGCAGTACTCGCAGTAGTATTCGTAGTACTCGCAGTAGTACTGGTAGTACTGGTCTGCTTGCAGCAGCAGTAGTATTATTAGTAGTAGTAGTACCTTGTCAGTAGGTGCAGTACTTGCAGTACTCGTAGTACTCGCAGTAGTACTGGTAGTACTGGTCTGCTTGCAGCAGTAGTAGCAGTAGTAGTACCTTGTCAGTAGGTGCAGTACTCGTAGTACTCGCAGTAGTACTCGCAGTAGTACTGGTAGTACTGGTCTGCTTGCAGAGCAGTAGTAGTAGTACCTTGTCAGTAGGTGCAGTACTCGTAGTACTTGCAGTAGTACTCGTAGTACTCGCAGTAGTGCTGGTAGTACTGGTCTGCTTGCAGAGCAGTAGTAGTAGTACCTTGTCAGTAGGTGCAGTACTCGTAGTACTTGCAGTAGTACTCGTAGTACTCGCAGTAGTGCTGGTCTGCTTGCAGAGCAGTAGTAGTAGTACCTTGTCAGTAGATGCAGTACTCGCAGTAGTACTGGTAGTACTGGTAGTACTGGTCTGCTTGCAGAGCAGTAGTAGTATTAGCAGTAGCAGTACCTTGTCAGTAGGTGCAGTACTCGTAGTACTCGTAGTACTCGCAGTAGTACTGGTCTGTTTGCAGTAGCAGTATTAGTAGTAGTAGTACCTTGTCAGTAGATGCAGTACTGGTAGTACTCGCAGTAGTACTGGTCTGCTTGCAGAGCAGTAGCAGTATTAGTAGTAGTAGTACCTTGTCAGTAGGTGCAGTACTCGCAGTACTCGCAGTAGTACTGGTAGTACTGGTCTGCTTGCAGCAGTAGTAGTAGTAGTACCTTGTCAGTAGGTGCAGTACTCGCAGTACTCGCAGTACTCGCAGTAGTACTGGTAGTACTGGTCTGCTTGCAGAGCAGTAGTAGTACCTTGTCAGTAGGTGTAGTACTCGTAGTACTCGTAGTACTGGTAGTACTGGTCTGTTTGCAGAGCAGTAGTAGTAGCAGTACCTTGTCAGTAGGTGCAGTACTCGTAGTACTCGTAGTACTCGCAGTAGTACTGGTAGTACTCGCAGTAGTACTGGTAGTACTGGTCTGCTTGCAGAGCAGTAGCAGCAGTAGTAGTAGTAGTACCTTGTCAGTAGGTGCAGTACTCGTAGTACTTGCAGTAGTACTCGTAGTACTCGCAGTAGTACTGGTCTGTTTGCAGTAGCAGTATTAGTAGTAGTAGTACCTTGTCAGTAGATGCAGTACTGGTAGTACTCGCAGTAGTACTGGTCTGCTTGCAGAGCAGTAGCAGTATTAGTAGTAGTAGTACCTTGTCAGTAGGTGCAGTACTCGCAGTACTCGCAGTAGTACTGGTAGTACTGGTCTGCTTGCAGCAGTAGTAGTAGTAGTACCTTGTCAGTAGGTGCAGTACTCGCAGTACTCGCAGTACTCGCAGTAGTACTGGTAGTACTGGTCTGCTTGCAGAGCAGTAGTAGTACCTTGTCAGTAGGTGTAGTACTCGTAGTACTCGTAGTACTGGTAGTACTGGTCTGTTTGCAGAGCAGTAGTAGTAGCAGTACCTTGTCAGTAGGTGCAGTACTCGTAGTACTCGTAGTACTCGCAGTAGTACTGGTAGTACTCGCAGTAGTACTGGTAGTACTGGTCTGCTTGCAGAGCAGTAGCAGCAGTAGTAGTAGTAGTACCTTGTCAGTAGGTGCAGTACTCGTAGTACTTGCAGTAGTACTCGTAGTACTCGCAGTAGTGCTGGTCTGCTTGCAGAGCAGTAGTAGTAGTACCTTGTCAGTAGGTGCAGTACTCGCAGTAGTACTCGTAGTACTTGCAGTAGTACTCGCAGTAGTACTGGTCTGTTTGCAGCAGCAGTAGTATTATTAGTAGTAGCAGTACCTTGTCAGTAGGTGCAGTACTCGCAGTAGTACTCGCAGTACTTGCAGTACTTCTGGTCTGTTTGCAGCAGTAGTAGTAGTAGTACCTTGTCAGTAGGTGCAGTACTCGTAGTACTCGTAGTACTCGCAGTAGTACTGGTAGTACTGGTAGTACTGGTCTGCTTGCAGAGCAGGCCGAGCAGCACCCACAGGACCTTCTCCGCCCCCACGGTGCTGACGAGGCGCTGGAGGACGGGGACGCGCCGGTGCTCGGGCACGTGAGGAAGAGCGTCCACGAACACGTGCACGATCCTGGTGACCACGGCGTGCACTGTGAGCGGCGTCCGGCCCCGCCCACTCCAGAGTCTGCGGAGAGAAACGTCTTCATCATCATCATCGTTACTTCTACAGGATCAAACTCACCGCTGTACTTAGAAGTATCAGTATCTTACTCGAGTACAGCCTGTGGGAGGTTCTCCTGTGGGAGGTTCTCCTGTGGGAGGCTCTCCTGTGGGAGGTTCTCCTGTGGGAGGTTCTCCTGTGGGAGGGTCTCACCTGGTTCCTCCTGTGGGAGGTTCTCCTCTGGTTCCTCCAGTGGGAGGTTCTCACCTTCAGGATGGCAGGGATGACCATCTGGACGGTCTTGTCGATGACTCTGAAGCTGTAGGCGTCGTCTCACCTGGAGGCCTGTGGGAGGCTCTCACCTGGAGGCCTGTGGGAGGGTCTCCTGTGGGAGGTTCTCCTGTGGGAGGGTCTCCTCTGGTTCCTCCTGTGGGAGGTTCTCACCTTCAGGATGGCAGGGATGACCATCTGGACGGTCTTGTCGATGACTCTGAAGCTGTAGGCGTCGTCCATTCTCAGGATGCTTTGTCCCATAAAGGTGAAGATCGGCATGATGTTCAGCAACACCTTCTCCTGAAACGGACAGAAACAGATACACATATAGTGTAACAGTATATATTAGTACACACGTACTGGTTACTCTAATGCTGCGTCCACACCAAACTCGTTTTGGGGCCTCCAAAGCGTCAGGTTTACATTTAAAATACATGGAGGACGCGCCTCACGCGCCTCCTGTGCGGCGCGTTTTGAGGTTTTTCGCGCTTGGTGAGCGTCTGACGCCTCCAGGGCGTCGAGCGCGGAGGTTTAGCTTCTTTGTGAACCGGAGCTACAGCAGCTCTGGGACTTTTACAAAGACACATCAGTGCTTCTTTGCATGTACAGACTCTGAGCTGACGCCAGAGCGTCTGACTTTAGTAACACAAGCGCCCAACGACGGGCTTGAGGCGCGTTTGGACGCAGCATAACAGTATAGATTAGTGCACACGTACCGGTTATATAGTATAAAGTATTAGTATATACGTACCGGGTACATGTATATGGTATAAAGTATTAGTATATACGTACCGGGTACATGGGGGCGATGGCGCTGAGCAGCAGCAGAGCCTGATGATGCGTCTGAGACATTTCAGACGAGCGGATGCAGTTCACCACCAGCTCCACACTGAGGCGCTCTGGGTCCAGCACGTCTGAGAGGACAGGGGTCAGAGGTCAGAGGTCAGAGGTCACAGGTCACAGGTCAGGTTTTACATTTCTCCCACTGTTTGTAGTAGTTGTAGTAGTACATGTGTACAGCAGTAGTACATGTGTACAGTAGTAGTATAAGTACACATCAGTAGTATAAGTACACAGCAGTAGTATAAGTACACAGTAGCAGTATAAGTACACAGTAGCAGTATAAGTACACAGCAGTAGTATAAGTATACAGTAGTAGTATAAGTATGCAGTAGTAGTATAAGTACACAGCAGTAGTATAAGTATACAGTAGTAGTATAAGTACACAGTAGTAGTCGTACCTGGGGGGATGGGCGTCCCATCTGGGGACAGTTTGTTGCACACGCTCAGTAAACAGCTGAGCAGCAGTTGTTTGGTATATTCCACCGACGCCGACTCCTCCCCCCGGCTCTCCAGACGCCTGAGGCACAAACAGGAGACGATGAGGAGGGGTGTGGCCTGTGGGGAGGTGGGTGTGGCCTGTGGGGAGGTGGGTGTGGCCTGTGAGGAGGTGGGTGTGGTCTGTGAGGAGGTGGGAGTGGCCTGAGGGGAGCTGGGTGTGGCCTGTAGGGAGGTGGGTGTGGCCTGTGAGGAGGTGGGTGTGGCCTGTGAGGAGGTGGGTGTTGCCTATGAGGAGGTGGGTGTGGCCTGTGGGGAGGCGGGTGTGGCCTGTGGGGAGGCGGGTGTGGTCTGTAGGGAGGTGGGTGTGGCCTGTGAGGAGGTGGGTGTGGCCTGTGAGGAGGTGGGTGTGGCCTGTGAGGAGGTGGGTGTGGCCTGTGAGGAGGTGGGTGTGGCCTGTGAGGAGGTGGGTGTGGCCTGTGAGGAGGTGGGTGTGGCCTGTGGGGAGCTGGGTGTGGCCTGTGGGGAGGTGGGAGTGGTCTGTGGAGCGGTGGGTGTGGCCTGTAGGCAGGTGGGTGTGGCCTGTGGGGAGGTGGGTGTGGTCTGTAGGGAGGTGGGTGTGGCCTGTAGGCAGGTGGGTGTGGCCTGTAGAGAGGTGGGTGTGGCCTGTAGAGAGGTGGGTGTGGCCTGTGAGGAGGTGGGTGTGGCCTGTGGGGAGGTGGGTGTGGCCTGTGTAGAGGTGGGTGTGGCCTGTGTAGAGGTGGGTGTGGCCTGTGTAGAGGTGGGTGTGGCCTGTGTAGAGGTGGGTGTGGCCTGTAGGGAGGTGGGTGTGGCCTGTGGGGAGCTGGGTGTGGCCTGTGGGGAGCTGGGTGTGGCCTGTGGGGAGGTGGGAGTGGCCTGTGGGGAGGTGGGAGTGGCCTGTGGGGAGGTGGGTGTGGCCTGTGGGGAGCTGGGTGTGGCCTGTGAGGAGCTGGGTGTGGCCTGTGAGGAGCTGGGTGTGGCCTGTGGGGAGCTGGGTGTGGCCTGTGAGGAGGTGGGTGTTGCCTGTGGGGAGGTGGGTGTGGCCTGTGAGGAGGTGGGTGTTGCCTGTGGGGAGGTGGGTGTGGCCTGTGGGGAGGTGGGTGTGGCCTGTGAGGAGCTGGGTGTGGCCTGTGAGGAGGCGGGTGTGGTCTGTGGAGAGGTGGGTGTGGCCTGTGAGGAGGTGGGTGTTGCCTGTGGGGAGGTGGGTGTGGCCTGTGGGGAGGTGGGTGTGGCCTGTGGGGAGGTGGGAGTGGCCTGTGAGGAGCTGGGTGTGGCCTGTGAGGAGGTGGGTGTTGCCTGTGGGGAGGTGGGAGTGGCCTGTGGGGAGGTGGGTGTGGCCTGTGGGGAGGTGGGAGTGGCCTGTGGGGAGGTGGGTGTGACCTGTAGAGAGGTGGGAGTGGCCTGTGAGGAGGTGGGTGTTGCCTGTGGGGAGGTGGGTGTGGCCTGTGAGGAGCTGGGTGTGGCCTGTGAGGAGGCGGGTGTTGCCTGTGGGGAGGTGGGTGTGGCCTGTGAGGAGCTGGGTGTGGCCTGTGAGGAGGTGGGTGTTGCCTGTGGGGAGGTGGGTGTGGCCTGTGAGGAGCTGGGTGTGGCCTGTGAGGAGGCGGGTGTTGCCTGTGGGGAGGTGGGTGTGGCCTGTGGGGAGGTGGGTGTGGCCTGTGTAGAGGTGGGTGTGGTCTGTGGGGAGGTGGGTGTGGCCTGTGGGGAGGTGGGTGTGGCCTGTGAGGAGGTGGGAGTGGCCTGTGGGGAGGTGGGTGTGGCCTGTGGGGAGGTGGGTGTGGCCTGTGGGGAGGTGGGTGTGGCCTGTGGGGAGGTGGGTGTGGCCTGTGGGGAGGTGGGTGTGGCCTGTAGGGAGGTGGGTGTGGCCTGTGAGGAGGCGGGTGTTGCCTGTGGGGAGGTGGGTGTTGCCTGTGGGGAGGTGGGTGTGGCCTGTGAGGAGGTGGGTGTTGCCTGTGGGGAGGTGGGTGTGGCCTGTGAGGAGCTGGGTGTGGCCTGTGAGGAGGCGGGTGTGGTCTGTGGAGAGGTGGGTGTGGCCTGTGAGGAGGTGGGTGTTGCCTGTGGGGAGGTGGGTGTGGCCTGTGGGGAGGTGGGTGTGGCCTGTGGGGAGGTGGGAGTGGCCTGTGGGGAGGTGGGAGTGGCCTGTGGGGAGGTGGGAGTGGCCTGTGAGGAGGTGGGAGTGGCCTGTGGGGAGGTGGGTGTGGCCTGTGGGGAGGCGGGTGTGACCTGTAGAGAGGTGGGAGTGGCCTGTGAGGAGGTGGGAGTGGCCTGTGGGGAGGTGGGTGTGGCCTGTGAGGAGGTGGGTGTGGCCTGTGAGGAGGTGGGTGTGGCCTGTGGGGAGGTGGGTGTGACCTGTAGAGAGGTGGGAGTGGCCTGTGTAGAGGTGGGTGTGGCCTGTGGGGAGGTGGGTGTGACCTGTAGAGAGGTGGGAGTGGCCTGTGAGGAGGTGGGAGTGGCCTGTGGGGAGGTGGGTGTGGCCTGTGAGGAGGTGGGTGTGGCCTGTGAGGAGGTGGGTGTGGCCTGTGGGGAGGTGGGGGAGGTGGGTGTGGCCTGTAGGGAGGTGGGTGTGGCCTGTGGGGAGCTGGGTGTGGTCTGTGAGGAGCTGGGTGTGGCCTGTGGGGAGCTGGGTGTGGCCTGTGGGGAGCTGGGTGTGGCCTGTGGGGAGGTGGGTGTGGCCTGTGGGGAGGTGGGTGTGGCCTATGGAGCAGTGGGTGTGGCCTATGGAGCAGTGGGTGTGGCCTGTAGGGAGCTGGGTGTGGCCTGTGGGGAGGTGGGTGTGGCCTGTGGGGAGCTGGGTGTGGTCTGAGTGACTGACCTCTGGAGCAGACAGAACAGCGTCTGTGGGGAGCTGGGTGTGGCCTGTAGGCAGCTGGGTGTGGCCTGTGGGGAGCTGGGTGTGGTCTGTAGGCAGGTGGGAGTGGCCTGTGGAGCAGTGGGTGTGGCCTGTGTGACTGACCTCTGGAGCAGACAGAACAGCATCTGTGGGGAGGTGGGTGTGGCCTGTAGGGAGGTGGGTGTGGCCTGTGGGGAGGCGGGTGTGGCCTGTGGGGAGGTGGGTGTGGCCTGTGGGGAGCTGGGTGTGGCCTGTGTGACTGACCTCTGGAGCAGACAGAACAGCATCTGTGGGGAGGTGGGTGTGGCCTGTAGGGAGGTGGGTGTGGCCTGTGGGGAGGCGGGTGTGGCCTGTAGGCAGGTGGGTGTGGCCTGTGGGGAGCTGGGTGTGGCCTGTGTGAGTGACTGACCTCTGGAGCAGACAGAACAGCGTCTGTGGGGAGGTGGGTGTGGCCTGTGGGGAGCTGGGTGTGGCCTGTGGGGAGCTGGGTGTGGCCTGTGAGGAGGTGGGTGTGGCCTGTGGAGCGGTGGGTGTGGCCTGTGTAGAGGTGGGAGTGGTCTGAGTGACTGACCTCTGGAGCAGACAGAACAGCGTCTGTGTAGAGGTGGGTGTGGCCTGTGGGGAGGTGGGTGTGGCCTGTAGGGAGGTGGGAGTGGCCTGTGTAGAGGTGGGTGTGGCCTGTGTAGAGGTGGGTGTGGCCTGTGGGGAGGTGGGTGTGGCCTGTAGGGAGGTGGGAGTGGCCTGTGTAGAGGTGGGTGTGGCCTGTGTAGAGGTGGGAGTGGCCTGTGTAGAGGTGGGTGTGGCCTGTGGGGAGGTGGGTGTGGCCTGTGAGGAGCTGGGTGTGGCCTGAGTGACTAACCTCTGGAGCAGACAGAACAGCGCTGGGATCAGAGCCTCCGGGTTCTTCAGCTTCTTCTTGTGCTGCAGCAGCTCCAGGATCAGCGTGACTCTGGTCCAGGACACGGCGCCCCCTGCAGGCGGAGCGTCGCCGCCGTCCGCCGCCCTGCGACTGCCACACACGGAGGTTAGATGTTTCCTCACGTCTCCATCGTTCAGCCTGGACTCACCTCTGCAGGGCCTTGGCTCGCCGGGTCTGCTGCACCGACGCCGCGCTCGCCGACGGCTTCTCAGGAGGACCGAGCTCCGCCGCCACGAGCCGGGCGTCCAGGGTCACCTGTTTGAAGACGCCGCCGACGCCGTGAGCGACCGCGGGACACGGGCTGAGCACCAGCAGATCCAACATGGAGGACAGGAGCGAGCGCTGCAGCTCCTCAGGCAGCGCGGCGAAGAACGGCCGGGAGATCTGAACACGGGAGCCGGGCGTGAGCAGAACTACAGGCAAACATCTCCCACGGCAGGAGGAGCAGCCAATCACAAGAGAGCACCCGACCTCACAGATCCCGCCTCTGGGGCATTTGACCAATCAGCAGAGACCTGGGTTCTCATGTACCCAGAGCCGTGGGAAGATGTTTTAGTGAGGGGGCGCTGAGGGACAAAATTTACCCCTAAAATACTTGTTCTGTGCATAAATCCTGTTTATTAACCTCTTAACTCCCGCCTGAACCGAGAGCATTTTCTCCAGTTCAGCTTTACCCAAATCCTGTAGGCCAGTGTAACGCCTCATTTGAAAGATCTACAAAACTAAATGGATCTTTTTCCTCACATCAGATTGTTTTTTCATCACTTTTTTTGTCGGGCAGTCCTAATTTTTTTGTCAAATTATTCACATTTTTTTTGTCAAATTCTTATCACTTTTTTTCTGACTTTTTTGTCAAATTTTAGTCCATTTGTGTCATTTTTTGAACATTTTTTCTCAATTTTTTGTCAAAATTTTCTAATTTTTTTGTCAAAATTTTCTCAATTTTTTCTCGTTTTTTTGTACATTTTTCGTCAAATTATTCGCACTTTTTCGTCAATTTTTTCTCTCAATTTTTTTCAATTTTTTTCCCATTTTTGTCATTTTTTCTAAATTTTTGTCACTTTTTCGTCAAAGTTTTCTCACTTTTTTCACATTTTCATCCTTGTTTTCGTCTCAGTTTTGTTGCTATTTTCACACCTTTTTTCCAGGAGCTTTTGGATTGGGGTAAAGCTGGAGAAAATGTGCTCGGTTCAGGTGGGAGTTAATGGGTTAATATTGCCTGCAGTTCACAAACTATCCACCAGGGGGTGCTGCGGCGCCCTCAGCACCCTGGGTTCCCACGGCCTTGCACGTACCTGCACCAGGGCCGTGGTTCTGGAGGTTCTGGCTGGTTCTCACGTACCTGCTCCAGGGCCGTGGTTCTGGAGGTTCTGGTTGGTTCTCACGTACCTGCTCCAGGGCTGTGGTTCTGGAGGTTCTGGTTGGTTCTCTCGTACCTGCTCCAGGGCCGTGGTTCTGGCTGGTTCTCACGTACCTGCTCCAGGGCCGTGGTTCTGGCTGGTTCTCACGTACCTGCTCCAGGGCCGTGGTTCTGGTTAGTTCTCACGTACCTGCTCCAGGGCCGTGGTTCTGGTTAGTTCTCACGTACCTGCTCCAGGGCCGAGGTCTGGAGGTTCTGGTGGTTCTCTCGTACCTGCTCCAGGGCCGTGGTTCTGGTTAGTTCTCACGTACCTGCTCCAGGGCCGTGGTTCTGGTTAGTTCTCACGTACCTGCTCCAGGGCCGTGGTTCTGGTTAGTTCTCACGTACCTGCTCCAGGGCCGTGGTTCTGGTTAGTTCTCACGTACCTGCTCCAGGGCCGTGGTCTGGAGGTTCTGGTGGTTCTCTCGTACCTGCTCCAGGGCCGTGGTTCTGGAGGTTCTGGTTAGTTCTGGTGATTCTCTCGTACCTGCTCCAGGGCCGTGGTTCTGGTTGGTTCTGGTTGGTTCTCACGTACCTGCTCCAGGGCCGAGGTTCTGGTTGGTTCTCACGTACCTGCTCCAGGGCCGTGGTTCTGGTTAGTTCTGGTTGGTTCTGGTTAGTTCTCTCGTACCTGCTCCAGGGCCGTGGTTCTGGTTAGTTCTGGCTGGTTGTCTCGTACCTGCTCCAGGGCCGTGGTTCTGGTTTGTTCTGGTTAGTTCTGGTGGTTCTCACGTACCTGCTCCAGGGCCGTGGTTCTGGTTTGTTCTGGTTAGTTCTGGTTAGTTCTCGTACCTGCTCCAGGGCCGTGGTTCTGGAGGTTCTGGTTAGTTCTGGTTAGTTCTCACGTACCTGCTCCAGGGCCGTGGTTCTGGAGGTTCTGGTTAGTTCTGGTTAGTTCTGGTTGGTTCTGGTGATTCTCTCGTACCTGCTCCAGGGCCGTGGTTCTGGTTAGTTCTGGTGGTTCTGGAGGTTCTGGTTAGTTCTCACGTACCTGCTCCAGGGCCGTGGTCTGCACGCTCGGGCTCTGGCTGGTCTTCATGGCTCGGAGGAACAGCTCCCTGCAGTGACGGTCTGTGTCCAGCAGAGGCGCCGCCGCGGGGCTGAACTTCCCCAGCAGCAGAGCGAGGAGCCGCGCCTCGTCCGGGAGCAGCGGCGGGGCATCCGGGTTAATCTGGGTCAGCAGGCGCTCCAGGGCGGGCAGCAGGGGGCGCAGCACGTCCTGGGGAGGGACAGTTACCGTGACAACAGTGGCTCTACAGGGTTTGTAAATGTTTTCAGCGAACTGAAGAAGAAGAAGAAATCTGAATGTTTGTGTTTGATGTTTGAATATAAGTCATGCTAATGCTAATGCTAATGCTAATGCTAATGCTAATGCTAATGCTAATGCTAATGCTAACGCTAACACTCTGCGGAGACACTGACCTCCTGCTGGCCGTCACGTCAATATGACTCTTCAAAGCACCAAACAGGAGGTCGGCCATTTTGGCTAAATCTGTAAAAACTCTGACGGCGGCCATTTTAGGGATAGGTTTGCCTGAGTCCTCCTAGGAACGCCCCCACCTCCTGGAGACGCCTCCGAGCCGAGTAACCAACCACTGCTCCTCAGCAGAACCCCCTCCCCACTGATGCCACAGACAGCGTGTGGAGGGGGCGTGTCTAAAGGCTCAGAGGTTCTTAAAGAGACAGAGGCCTATTTCAAGACATTCACTACAGCCATTTTGAGAGAGACATTTTATACAAGGCAGTTATTCTAATTTACTGCATTTACAGACCAACAGAAGGTTTGTCATCATTGTAGTGGGATATAGACTGGTGCTATGGGGCTGACAAAAGCAGAACACCCCCTCTTTAAAGCAGAACACCCCCTCTTTAAAGCAGAACACCCCCTCTTTAAAGCAGAACACCCCCTCTTTAAAGCAGAACACCCCCTCTTTAAAGCAGAACACCCCCTCTTTAAAGCAGAACACACCCTCTTTAAAGCAGAACACCCCCTCTTTAAAGCAGAACACCCCCTCTTTAAAGCAGAACACCCCCTCTTTAACCTCTTAACTCCCGCCTGAACCGAGAGGATCTTTTTCCTCACGTCATCAGATTTCATCCTTTTTTGTTGGGTATTCAACTCATTTTTTTTTTACTTTATTGTCATTTTTATTGGTCATTTTTTCGTAATTTTTTTGTCATTTTTTTGTCATTTTTGTCATTTTTTTTGTCATTTTTTGTCATTTTTTTGTCATTTTTTTGGTCATTTTTTGTCACATTTTTTTGTCAAATTTTTGGTAATTTTTTTGTCATTTTTTTGTCACATTTTTGTCATTTTTTTGTCATTTTTTCTTGTCATTTTTTCTTGTCATTTTTTGTCATTTTGAGAAAGACATTTTATACAAGGTAGTTATTCTAATTTACTGCGTTTACAGACCAACAGAAGGTTTGTCATCACCCCCTCTTTAAACGTATGATTGGAAAATGGCCACGATAGCGCCCCCTGGGGATCAATATGGGATGATTAAACTGATCAAAACAAAGGCGTGTCTTTGTTGTTGTTTCGTCTCTATAATAAATAAAGGAAAGGAAAGTGTGGTACAAACCTCTCCGTGGACGTGCTGCAGCGCCCCCAGCAGGATGACGGCGGTGTCTGAGGGGCAGCAGGGGGCGCTCACGCTCTGCAGCAGCGTCTGGAAGGCGCGGCTCACTTCCTGCGTGCGCTCCGCCCACAGCGCCCCCAGTGCCGCGCTCAGGTAACTGCCGTCCGCCACCAGCTCCTCCTCCACACGCAGCAGCCGCGCCGCCATGGGAGCGAACGCCGCGGCGCCCGCCACGGACACGCCCCTCAGCACGCCAAGCCCCGCCCTCCGCACCTCACGCCACGGAGACGACAGGGCGACCAGCAGCGCCGGGAAAACTGCAGAACAGAACGGGTCAGGACACGGAACACGGGTCAGGACACGGGTCAGGACACGGGTCAGAACACGGGTCAGAACACGGGTCAGAACACGGGTCAGAACACGGGTCAGAACACGGGTCAGAACACATCATGTATGTTGAACTCACCGGGCGTCTGCAGCACCACCTCCTGCACCGTCTCCGGTTTGTAACTCTCCATCAGAACTCCGCCCATCAGCAGCGCCCGGGTCTGAAGCACCGCCCCCAGCCTGGCCTGGCCCCGCCCCTCTGCCCCGTCGCCGTGGAGACCGGCGTGGCTCCAGAGCAGCGTCAGGAAGCGGAAGAGCAGCCGCGGCTCGTTCAGGTGAACCTTCAGGAAGAGCCCGACCAGGCGGCGGTACTCAGAGGCCCCGCCCTCAGAGGCCCCGCCCTCAGAGGCCCCGCCCATCAGCAGGGAGCACACCTGAGCGAGCAGCTGCAGGTAACAGCAGGTGTTCGAGTCCAGGCGCTCGGGGTTCCACCACGCCTCATCTGCAGATACAGAAACACCAGACTTTAACCTCTGACCCCGCCTGAGCCAGGTCGGCTTTACCCAAATCTAAGGCTGTATCCGAATGTCCGCACTATTCCCTATATAGTCACTATATAGTGGTCACATGTTGTAGGGGTGTCCGAATGTCCAGAGAGAAAAAAGTCGTCCACTCGAAATTTCCCACAATGCATCTGGAAAAGTAGTGAGCATCGATGGTCACTAAACGGGTCAATATTTCCCACAATGCACTGGGAGAGTGGGAGAAGAGCCTGACAGAGACAGGTCTGTGAACTAAACACGACTGAAGTAAATCAGCTGTTTCAGTCGAGTGTTTGTGTTTCTCAGGAATAAACGACCTAAATATAAACGTTAGCTGCTAACCTTTACCTGAGCTGTTAAATGACCGATAGCTTCATGCTAACATTAGCTGCTAACCTTTAGCTGGAGCTGTTAAATGACCGATAGCTTCATGCTAACATTAGCTGCTAACCTTTAGCTGGAGCTGTTAAATGACCGATAGCTTCATGCTAACATTAGCTGCTAACCTTTAGCTGGAGCTGTTAAATGACCGATAGCTTCATGCTAACATTAGCTGCTAACCTTTACCTGAGCTGTTAAATGACCGATAGCTTCATGCTAACATTAGCTGCTAACCTTTAGCTGGAGCTGTTAAATGACCGATAGCTTCATGCTAACATTAGCTGCTAACCTTTAGCTGGAGCTGTTAAATGACCGATAGCTTCATGCTAACGTTAGCTGCTAACCTTTAGCTGGAGCTGTTAAATGACCGATAGCTTCATGTTAACGTTAGCTGCTAACCTTTAGCTTGAGCTGTTAAATGACCGACAGCTTCATGCTAACGTTAGCTGCTAACTTTTAGCTGGAGCTGTTAAATGGCCGATAGCTTCATGCTAACGTTAGCTGCTAACCTTTAGCTGGAGCTGTTAAATGACTGATAGCTTCATGCTAACGTTAGCTGCTAACCTTTAGCTGGAGCTGTTAAAAATGTTGAGTTTTTCCTTGCCGTGCTGGAGAGTCTAAGGACGGGCGACGCCCACGCCGCTCGTCGCTGCCTCCTATTGGACGTTATATTTGCCTGGATTCACCTGAACTTTAAATCGTCATATTTGTTGCTCTGTTTTATTGCCTTAATGTTTGGTGCAGCTAGCATAGCATTGGGCTTGAAGCTCGTGTGGACATTCGGATACAGGAGCAATGGCGTCTGTTTGACCTTTGAACTCCGGGTCCGGGCTCTGCAGCTCTGAGATGAACGTGTCCAGCACCGACAGCAGCGTCTGACTGAACGCCGCTCTGTCTCCGCCCCTCAGGTACAGCCCCAGCCAATCCCAGAAGGAGGGGGCGGGGCCGGGGGCGGGGCCGGGGGCGTGTCCTGGCGCGTCCCCGCGGCGCTCCTGCAGGTGGCGCTGGATCACGGCGTAGACTCGGCGCGCGGTCAGCAGGTGGTGAGTGTCGGTCAGACGCCTCAGACCCAGGACTAACGTCTGCAGGAGGACGAGGAGCGCGGAGTCCAGACCCGGACCAGGTCCCCCGTCTGAGAGCAGCTCCACACAGCCACACAGGGACTCCATCTGCAGGCGGGACGAGAGGCGGGGCTTACAGAGCGTGTGGGGCGGGGCTTACAGAGCGCGTGGGGCGGGGCTTACAGAGCGTGTGGGGCGGGTCTTACAGAGCGTGTGGGGCGGGGCTTACAGACCGTGTGGGGCGGGTCTTACAGAGCGTGTGGGGCGGGGCTTACAGAGCGTGTGGGGCGGGGCTTACGGAGCGTGTGGGGCGGGGCTTACAGAGCGTGTCTCTCTGATTAGTGGATAGAGCGTGTGGGGCGGGGCTTACTGACCGAGTCTCTCTCTGATTAGTGGATAGAGCGTTTGGGGCGGGGCTTACTGACCGTGTCTCTCTCTGATTAGTGGATAGAGCGTTTGGGGCGGGGCTTACTGACCGTGTCTCTCTCTGATTAGTGGATAGAGCGTTTGGGGCGGGGCTTACTGACCGAGTCTCTCTCTGATTAGTGGATAGATTGTTTGGGGCGGGGCTTACTGACCGAGTCTCTCTCTGATTAGTGGATAGATTGTTTGGGGCGGGGCTTACTGACCGAGTCTCTCTCTGATTAGTGGATAGAGCGTTTGGGGCGGGGCTTACTGAGCGTGTGGGGCGGGGCTTACTGACCGTGTCACTCTCTGATTGATGGATAGAGTGTTTGGGGCGGGGCTTACTGACCGTGTGGGGCGGGGCTTACTGACTGTCTCTCTCTGATTAATGGATAGAGTGTTTGGGGCGGGGCTTACTGACCGTGTGGGGCGGGGCTTACTGACCGTGTCTCTCTCTGATTAGTGGATAGAGTGTTTGGGGCGGGGCTTACTGACCGTGTCTCTCTCTGATTAGTGGATAGAGCGTGTGGGGCGGGGCTTACTGACCGAGTCTCTCTCTGATTAGTGGATAGAGTGTTGGGGCGGGGCTTACTGACCGTGTCTCTTTCTAATTGGTGGATAGAGCGTGTGGGGCGGGGCTTACTGACCGAGTCTCTCTCTAATTGGTGGATAGAGTGTTGGGGCGGGGCTTACTGACCGTGTGGGGCGGGGCTTACTGACCGTGTCTCTCTCTGATTAGTGGATAGATTGTTGGGGGCGGGGCTTACTGACCGTGTCTCTCTCTGATTAGTGGACAGAGTGTTTGGGGCGGGGCTTACTGACCGTGTGGGGCGGGGCTTACTGGCCGTGTCTCCCTCTGATTAGTGGATAGAGTGTTGGGGGCGGGGCTTACTGACCGTGTCTCTCTCTGATTAGTGGATAGAGTGTTTGGGGGCAGGGCTTACTGACCGTGTCTCTCTCTGATTAGTGGATAGAGTGTTGGGGGCGGGGCTTACTGACCGAGTCTCTCTCTGGTTGGTGGATAGAGTGTTGGGGGGCGGGGCTTACTGACCGTGTCACTCCCTGATTAGTGGATAGAGCGTGTGGGGCGGGGCTTACTGGCCGTGTCTCTCTCTGATTAGTGGATAGAGTGTTTGGGGCGGGGCTTACAGACCGTGTCTCTCTCTGATTGGTGGATAGAGTGTTGGGGGCGGGGCTTACTGACCGTGTCACTCCCTGATTAGTGGATAGAGCGTGTGGGGCGGGGCTTACAGACCGTGTCTCTCTCTGATTGGTGGATAGAGTGTTGGGGGCGGGGCTTACTGACCGAGTCTCTCTCTGATTGGTGGATAGAGCTTTTGGGGCGGGGCTTACTGACCGAGTCTCTCTCTGATTGGTGGATAGAGCTTTTGGGGCGGGGCTTACTGACCGTGTCTCTCTCTGATTGGTGGATAGAGTGTTGGGGCGGGGCTTACTGACCGTGTCTCTCTCTCATTAGTGGATAGAGTGTTGGGGGCGGGGCTTACTGACCGTGTCTCTCTCTCATTAGTGGATAGAGTGTGTGGGGCGGGGCTTACTGACCGTGTCTCTCTCTCATTAGTGGATAGAGCGTGTGGGGCGGGGCTTACTGACCGTGTCTCTCTCTCATTAGTGGATAGAGCGTTTGGGGCGGGGCTTACTGACCGTGTCTCTCTCTCATTAGTGGATAGAGTGTGTGGGGCGGGGCTTACTGACCGTGTCTCTCTCTGATTAGTGGATAGAGCGTGTGGGGCGGGGCTTACTGACCGTGTCTCTCTCTGATTAGTGGATAGAGCGTGTGGGGCGGGGCTTACTGACCGTGTCACTCTCTGGTTGGTGGATAGAGGGTGTGGGGCGGGGCTTACTGACCGTGTCTCTCTAATTGGTGGATAGAGTGTTGGGGGCGGGGCTTACTGACCGTGTCTCTCTCTGATTAGTGGATAGAGTGTTTGGGGCGGGGCTTACTGACCGTGTCTATCTCCGATTAGTGGATAGAGCGTTTGGGGCGGGGCTTACTGACCGTGTCTATCTCCGATTAGTGGATAGAGCGTGTGGGGCGGAGCTTACTGACCGTGTCTCTCTCTGATTAGTGGATAGAGCGTGTGGGGCGGGGCTTACTGACCGTGTCTCTCTCTGATTAGTGGATAGAGCGTGTGGGGCGGAGCTTACTGACCGTGTCTCTCTCTGATTAGTGGATAGAGCGTGTGGGGCGGAGCTTACTGACCGAGTCTCTCTCTGATTAGTGGATAGAGCGTGTGGGGCGGGGCTTACTGACCGTGTCTCTCTCTGATTGGTGGATAGAGTGTTTGGGGCGGGGCTTACAGACCGTGTCTCTCTCTGATTGGTGGATAGAGTGTTTGGGGCGGGGCTTACTGACCGTGTCTCTCTCTGATTAGTGGATAGAGCGTGTGGGGCGGGGCTTACTGACCGTGTCTCTCTCTGATTGGTGGATAGAGTGTTTGGGGCGGGGCTTACTGACCGTGTCTCTCTCTGATTGGTGGACAGAGTGTTTGGGGCGGGGCTTACTGACCGTGTCTCTCTCTGATTGATGGACAGAGTGTTTGGGGCGGGGCTTCGTGTCCGAGTCTCTCTCTGATTAGTGGATAGAGTGTGTGGGGCGGGGCTTACTGACCGTGTCACTCTCTGATTAGTGGATAGAGCGTGTGGGGCGGGGCTTACTGACCGTGTCTCTCTCTAATTGGAGGATAGAGTGTTGGGGGCGGGGCTTACTGAGCGTGTCACTCTCTGATTGGTGGATAGAGTGTTGGGGGCGGGGCTTACTGGCCGTGTCTCTCTCTGATTGGTGGATAGAGTGTTGGGGGCGGGGCTTACTGACCGTGTCTCTCTCTGATTGGTGGATAGAGTGTGTGGGGCGGGGCTTACTGACCGTGTCTCTCTGATTAGTGGATAGAGTGTTGGGGGCGGGGCTTACTGACCGTGTCTCTCTCTGATTAGTGGATAGAGTGTTTGGGGCGGGGCTTACTGACCGTGTCTCTGATTAGTGGATAGAGTGTTGGGGGCGGGGCTTACTGACCGAGTCTCTCTCTGATTAGTGGATAGAGTGTTGGGGGCGGGGCTTACTGACCGAGTCTCTCTCTGATTAGTGGATAGAGCGTTTGGGGGCGGGGCTTACTGACCGTGTGGGGCGGGGCTTACAGAGCGTGTGGGGCGGGGCTTACTGACCGTGTCTCTCTCTGATTAGTGGATAGAGTGTTGGGGGCGGGGCTTACTGACCGTGTCTCTCTCTGATTAGTGGATAGAGTGTTGGGGGCGGGGCTTACTGACCGTGTCTCTCTCTGATTAGTGGATAGAGCGTGTGGGGCGGGGCTTACTGACCGTGTCTCTCTCTGATTGGTGGATAGAGCGTGTGGGGCGGGGCTTACTGACCGTGTCTCTCTCTGATTAGTGGATAGAGTGTTTGGGGAGGGGCTTACTGACCGTGTCTCTCTCTGATTGGTGGATAGAGCGTGTGGGGCGGGGCTTACTGACCGTGTCTCTCTCTGATTGGTGGATAGAGTGTTGGGGGCGGGGCTTACTGACCGTGTGGCGGCGGCTGAAGGTCTCCATGTTCTCCAGGTTAGAGCTCAGAGTCTGGACCAGAGTCTGGACCAGGACCAGGGCTCGGTCTGGGTCCCGGTCAGGTCCGGGGTCCCGGTCAGGTCCGGACTGCAGCGCCTCCTCCAGGGCTGGGGGGGAACAGCACACGTTACAGGAGAACACGGTGAGGAGCGGCCGTGTGACCCGAGGAGCACCTGCGGAGCCGTACCTGATCTCCATCCGGCCGTGAGCGGGTGCTGCTCCAGGACCGGACTCTGGGACAGACTCAGGGCCAGGTGAGACCGGACCGAGCCCGAGGTCCCTGAAGGCACCGCGAGGGGGAGGAGCCTGAAGAGCAGGCGGTCAGCGTCCGAACGCCCGGCGGAGAGGAGGGACAGCGAACGCACCGCGGCCTCGGCTACGGGAGTCCTGAGGGGGGGGAGGCAGGAGGCACAGGGGTTAGAGAGGGAGGAGTTAGAGAGGGAGGGGTTAGAGAGGGAGGAGTTAGAGAGGGAGGAGTTAGAGTGGGAGGAGTTAGAGTGGGAGGGGTTAGAGAGGGAGGGGTTAGAGAGGGAGGGCAGGGTTAGAGAGGGAGGAGTTAGAGAGGGAGGAGTTAGAGAGGGAGGAGCAGGGGTTAGAGTGGGAGGAGTTAGAGAGGGAGGAGCAGAGGTTACAGTGGGAGGGGCAGGGGTTAGAGGGGCAGGGGTTAGAGTGGGAGGAGATGGAGAGGGAGGAGTTAGAGTGGGAGGAGTTAGAGTGGGAGGAGTTAGAGAGGGGAGGAGTTAGAGAGGGAGGAGATAGAGAGGGAGGAGATAGAGAGGGAGGGGTTAGAGAGGGAGGAGTTAGAGTGGGAGGGGTTAGAGAGGGAGGAGTTAGAGAGGGAGGGCAGGGTTAGAGTGGGAGGGGTTAGAGAGGGAGGAGTTAGAGAGGGAGGAGTTAGAGAGGGAGGAGTTAGAGAGGGAGGAGCAGAGGTTACAGTGGGAGGGGCAGGGGTTAGAGGGGGAGGCGTTAGAGAGGGAGGAGTTAGAGAGGGAGGAGTTAGAGAGGGAGGAGTTAGAGAGGGAGGGGCAGGGGTTAGAGGGGGAGGAGTTGGAGGAGTTAGAAGGGGAGGAGTTAGAGAGGGAGGGGTTAGAGAGGGAGGAGCAGAGGTTAGAGGGGGGAGTTAGAGTGGGAGGAGTTAGAGAGGGAGGAGCAGAGGTTAGAGGGGCAGGGTTAGAGTGGGAGGAGATGGAGGAGTTAGAGAGGGAGGAGTTAGAGTGGGAGGAGTTGGGGGAGGGGCAGTTGTTAGGGGGGGGGGCAGTTGTTGGGTTTGATCTGAGGTTGATCAGGGCCGGGGTGAGTTCACTGACCAGTCGGCAGCGCAGGAATCCTGAGCTCTGAGCAGCAGCGACAGCAGCGCAGACACGGCCTCTTCAGGATCCACCGAGTCCAACAGCAGCTGCACCAACACCAAGCCCGGATAAATACGCCACACTCAGAGGTACAGAGCGAGTATTTGCAGTATTTGAAGTATCTGCAGTACCACTCAGAGGTACAGAGGGAGTATTTGAAGTATTTGAAGTATCTGCAGTACCTGAAGTACGCTCAGGGCCGCAGACGCCACACTGGGATCGTCATCCTTCAGCCGCTCAAACACGGAGCTCTTCACAAACTCCACATCCACAGACGCTCCCTGAACGCACCACAATAACAGGTCAGACTGTCCCTGAACACGTCACAGGTTCTAATATGTGGTGTTATTCTGGATCTCAGTTAGTTTGATCAGATCACATGATTATATGATTAAAGTACATATATTATATTTATTATATATCAGAGCCGTGGGAAGATGTTTTAGTTAGGGGGCGCTGAGGGACAAAATGTACCCCCAAAATACTTTTTCTGTGCATAAATCCTGTTTATTAACCTCTTAACTCCCGCCTGAACCGAGAGCATTTTCTCCAGTTCAGCTTTACCCAAATCCTGTAGGCCAGTGTAACGCCTCATTTGAAAGACCTACAAAACTAAATGGATCTTTTTCCTCACGTCAGATTTATTTTCATCACTTTTTTTGTTGGGCAGTCAAATTTTTCTCACTTTTTTCTCACTTTTTCGTCAAATTATTTGAATTTTTTTGTCAAATTCTTATCACTTTTTCGTCCATGTAAAAAAAAAAAGTCAATTTTTTCAAATTTTTTCTCAATTTTTTGTCAAATTTTTCGTCAATTTTTCTTACTTTTTTTCTCACTTTTTCGTCTAATTATTTCCATTTTTTCGTCAATTTTTTCTCACTTTTGTGTAAATTTTTTGTCACATTTACGTCACTTTTTTCGAATTTTTTTGTGTCCATTTTTTCTCAATTTTTCGTCAAATTTTTGTCACTTTTTCGTCTGTTTTTTTCTCACTTTTTTCACATTTTCGTCTCCGTTTTGTTTCTATTTTCACACCTTTTTTCCAGAAGCTTTTGGACTGGGGTAAAGCTGGAGAACATGTGCTCGGTTCAGGTGGGAGTTAAGGGGTTGATATTGCCTGCAGTTCACAAACTATCCGCCAGGGGGTGCTGCAGCTCCCACGGCCTTGTTATATATACATGAGTGACACAGACCTGTCCTGAGGAGAGCGAGAGCTGCAGCTGCTCCAGAGCCAAGACTCGGAGCGAAGCCTGAGGATGAACCAGACTGAGGAGCAGCGACGAGTCCGAGTCTCCCAAAACCTGGAACAAAAACAGGATTTAAGGATTTAAGGAGATTCTGACGCTCAGACTCTGTTTTATTCTTTAAGGCGAGACACTTTAGGTGAAAGTACTGATGTTTCCCGCAGTAGTGGAAGTGGAGATTTGTATCTGTTTTCCTCCCTTTACATCTTAGTTTTCATGTCAGATATAAAAATGATGATGTTTATTTTATGATGTTTTGTCTGCGAGGTGGGGGCGACCCGGAAGTAGAAAGGCCGTCTTTCCCGCGGGTTTTCATTCATAAATATTGACAGATTTGACATCCACGTGTCCTGCTAAGGGGCCCCGTGATGACGCTTTCACCCAAATATGGTGTTTTTCCTCCTACGAGACGCTGGAGCGGAAAAGTGGAAGAACGGGCCGAGCATGCGCACTCGCTACAAAACTTCAGGGCTGGTTTTCTCTGAATGAGAGAAGCCGCACTCGGGCAGAGCCTGAGCCCTTATAGAAGCTCCCACAGACTCCACACTTTACAGGCTGAGACACAACAACATTCTGAAGGTTTTTTCAGAGGGATTTTTTAATATCTAATTCCTAGCCTGATTTATTCAGCTTTGAAACCAAAAAAACAGGCGGAATTTGAGTTTTTACAGATTTTTTCACTGATGATTAGTTTATTGAAAAACTAAACAAAATATCCAAAATCCTCTGAAAAAATCTTAGTTACTAATATGTCAATAAAATAAAACCATAACATTTAATCTGGATCAATTCATTATTTTGATTTTGGTCATTTTAATGCTCAAAATGCCTTATTTTTTAGTGAAAACATAAAATGACAGAAAAAATGCAATAGATTTTTTTCTCATATTTATATCTGTGATGTTCAGCAAAAGTTTCAAATTGACATCTCTACATTTATTTTTCCCCTCTTCACCTGCAGCGTCTCGCCTTAAATCTGAAGCTGAGAGTACCTGGAACTTCCCGCTCGTCGCCGTCAGACTCAGGAGTCGATGAAACCGAGGCTTTTGTTCCTCGTCCAGTTCAGAAACTCGAGACGACAAAGTCCGGTCCAGAGACTCGCTGTACCTGAGAGAGACAGAGGGGGCGCTCACGAGTCAGTACCACAGGACACAGAGGGGGCGCTCACGAGTCAGTACCACAGGAGACAGAGGGGGCGCTCACGAGTCAGTATAACAGTATAAAGTTTGAGCTAAAGTTTGGCTAAAGCTTGGCTAAAGTTTGAGCTAAAGTTTGGCTAAAGTTTGGCTAAAGTTTGAGCTAAAGTTTGAGCTGAAGTTTGGCTAAAGTTTGGCTAAAGTTTGGCTAAAGTTTGGCTAAAGTTTGGCTAAAGTTTGGCTAAAGTTTGAGCTAAAGTTTGAGCTAAAGTTTGGCTAAAGTTTGGCTAAAGTTTGAGCTAAAGTTTGAGCTAATGTTTGGCTAAAGTTTGGCTAAAGTTTGAGCTAAAGTTTGAGCTAAAGTTTGAGCTAAAGTTTGAGCTAAAGTTTGGCTAAAGTTTGAGCTAAATATTGGCTAAAGTTTGGCTAAAGTGTGGCTAAAGTTTGAGCTAAAGTGTGGCTAAAGTGTGGCTAAAGTGTGGCTAAAGTTTGGCTAAAGTTTGGCTAAAGTTTGAGCTAAAGTTTGGCTAAAGTTTGAGCTAAAGTTTGGCTAAAGTTTGAGCTAATGTTTGGCTAAAGTGTGGCTAAAGTTTGAGCTAATGTTTGGCTAAAGTGTGGCTAAAGTTTGAGCTAAAGTTTGGCTAAAGTTTGGCTAAAGTTTGAGCTAAAGTTTGGCTAAAGTTTGGCTAAAGTTTGGCTAAAGTTTGAGCTAAAGTTTGAGCTGAAGTTTGGCTAAAGTTTGGCTAAAGTTTGGCTAAAGTTTGGCTAAAGTTTGGCTAAAGTTTGGCTAAAGTTTGAGCTAAAGTTTGAGCTAAAGTTTGGCTAAAGTTTGGCTAAAGTTTGAGCTAAAGTTTGAGCTAATGTTTGGCTAAAGTTTGGCTAAAGTTTGAGCTAAAGTTTGAGCTAAAGTTTGAGCTAAAGTTTGAGCTAAAGTTTGGCTAAAGTTTGAGCTAAATATTGGCTAAAGTTTGGCTAAAGTGTGGCTAAAGTTTGAGCTAAAGTTTGGCTAAAGTTTGGCTAAAGTTTGAGCTAAAGTTGAGCTAATGTTTGGCTAAAGTTTGGCTAAAGTTGAGCTAAAGTTGAGCTAAAGTTTGGCTAAAGTGTGGCTAAAGTTGAGCTAAAGTTTGAGCTAATGTTTGGCTAAAGTGTGGCTAATGTTTGGCTAAAGTTTGGCTAAAGTTGAGCTAAAGTTGAGCTAAAGTTTGGCTAAAGTGTGGCTAAAGTTTGGCTAAAGTTGAGCTAAAGTTTGGCTAAAGTGTGGCTAAAGTTGAGCTAAAGTTTGAGCTAATGTTTGGCTAAAGTGTGGCTAAAGTTTGGCTAAAGTTTGGGCTAAAGTTTGGGCTAAAGTTTGAGCTAAAGTTTGAGCTAAAGTTTGAGCTAGGAGACACACAGGGGGCGCTCACGAGTCAGAACCACAGGAGACAGAGGGGGCGCTCACGAGTCAGTATAACAGGAGACAGAGGGGGCGCTCACGAGTCAGTATAACAGTATAAAGTTTGAGCTAAAGTTTGGCTAAAGTTGAGCTAATGTTTGGCTAAAGTTTGGCTAAAGTGTGGCTAAAGTTTGAGCTAAAGTTTGGCTAAAGTTTGACTAAAGTTTGAGCTAAAGTTTGGCTAAAGTGTGGCTAAAGTGTGGCTAAAGTGTGGCTAAAGTTTGAGCTAAAGTTTGAGCTAAAGTTTGGCTAAAGTTTGAGCTAAATATTGGCTAAAGTTTGGCTAAAGTGTGGCTAAAGTGTGGCTAAAGTTTGGCTAAAGTTTGGCTAAAGTTGAGCTAATGTTTGGCTAAAGTTTGGCTAAAGTTGAGCTAAAGTTTGGCTAAAGTGTGGCTAAAGTTGAGCTAAAGTTTGAGCTAATGTTTGGCTAAAGTGTGGCTAAAGTTTGGCTAAAGTTTGGGCTAAAGTTTGGGCTAAAGTTGAGCTAAAGTTTGAGCTAAAGTTTGAGCTAAAGTTTGAGCTAAAGTTTGAGCTAAAGTTTGAGCTAGGAGACACACAGGGGGCGCTCACGAGACAGAACCACAGGAGACAGAGGGGGCGCTCACGAGTCAGAACCACAGGAGACAGAGGGGGCGCTCAGGAGTCAGTATAACAGGAGACAGAGGGGGCGCTCACGAGTCAGTATAACAGGAGACAGAGGGGGCGCTCACGAGACAGAACCACAGGAGACAGAGGGGGCGCTCACGAGTCAGTATAACAGGAGACAGAGGGGGCGCTCACGAGACAGAACCACAGGAGACAGAGGGGGCGCTCACGAGTCAGTATAACAGTATAAAGTTTGGCTAAAGTTGAGCTAAAGTGTGGCTAAAGTTTGGCTAAAGTGTGGCTAAAGTTGAGCTAAAGTGTGGCTAAAGTTGAGCTAAAGTGTGGCTAAAGTGTGGCTAAAGTTGAGCTAAAGTGTGGCTAAAGTGTGGCTAAAGTTGAGCTAAAGTGTGGCTAAAGTGTGGCTAAAGTGTGGCTAAAGTTGAGCTAAAGTGTGGCTAAAGTTGAGCTAAAGTGTGGCTAAAGTGTGGCTAAAGTGTGGCTAAAGTGTGGCTAAAGTTGAGCTAAAGTGTGGCTAAAGTTTGGCTAAAGTGTGGCTAAAGTGTGGCTAAAGTTGAGCTAAAGTGTGGCTAAAGTTTGGCTAAAGTGTGGCTAAAGTTTGGCTAAAGTGTGGCTAAAGTGTGGCTAAAGTTGAGCTAAAGTGTGGCTAAAGTTTGGCTAAAGTTTGGCTAAAGTTTGGCTAAAGTGTGGCTAAAGTTGAGCTAAAGTGTGGCTAAAGTTGAGCTAAAGTTTGGCTAAAGTTTGGCTAAAGTGTGGCTAAAGTGTGGCTAAAGTGTGGCTAAAGTTGAGCTAAAGTTTGGCTAAAGTTTGGCTAAAGTGTGGCTAAAGTGTGGCTAAAGTGTGGCTAAAGTTGAGCTAAAGTGTGGCTAAAGTTTGGCTAAAGTTTGGCTAAAGTGTGGCTAAAGTGTGGCTAAAGTTGAGCTAAAGTGTGGCTAAAGTTTGGCTAAAGTTTGGCTAAAGTTGAGCTAAAGTGTGGCTAAGGTTTGGCTAAAGTTTGGCTAAAGTGTGGCTAAAGTGTGGCTAAAGTGTGGCTAAAGTTTGGCTAAAGTGTGGCTAAAGTTGAGCTAAAGTGTGGCTAAAGTTTGGCTAAAGTTTTGCTAAAGTGTGGCTAAAGTGTGGCTAAAGTTGAGCTAAAGTGTGGCTAAAGTTTGGCTAAAGTTTGGCTAAAGTTGAGCTAAAGTTTGGCTAAAGTTGAGCTAAAGTGTGGCTAAAGTGTGGCTAAAGTGTGGCTAAAGTTGAGCTAAAGTTTGGCTAAAGTTTGAGCTAAAGTGTGGCTAAAGTGTGGCTAAAGTTGAGCTAAAGTTTGAGCTAATGTTTGGCTAAAGTGTGGCTAAAGTTGAGCTAAAGTTTGAGCTAAAGTTTGAGCTAAAGTTTGAGCTAGGAGACAGACAGGGGGCGCTCACGAGGCAGAACCACAGGAGACAGACAGGGGGCGCTCACGAGTCAGTACCACAGGAGACACACAGGGGGCGCTCACAGACAGACTCACTTTGCCTCGAGGACCCGGATCACAGGCTGCAGTCTCCGGTTCAACTCCTCGAGCTCCTCCTCCTCGAGCGCGTCCTGGGACAGGTACAGGTCCAGGAGCCGCCTGCAGACAAACAGCAGGGGGCGCCGTGAGGACAGAGGTGTGACAACAATTCTAAAAGCTCCATCTGGTCGTTAATGTTTCAGATTTCTCCCTTTGAGCCGTGAAACTGTCAGGGATGAAACCACTCTGCTCTGATAAAATAAATCTAAAGTTTAACCTCCTGAGACCCTGTGAGCTCACACCAGGACATCACATTTCTGCCTCTTGTCACATTTGTCCATGTTTGACCCGTTGGCCACATGTGGGGACTCTGCCCACGCCATCTGGTGGTGAGATCATAACACTACACCGATGTCAGTGAGAAGACGATGAATCCTCCTACACCAGTTCTCCAAAGAAAAAAGATCCAGGAAAAAATCTATCCAAGTTATATGAATAAAAGACATTTATTTATGTCCAACACTGTCTCTTCATCATGTGGGATTAAAATGTGACATGTTTTAGTAATTGTCGCCGCGAGACATCAGTGACTGTGAAGCACTGGTCTGAGGACATCGGATATAACGTTATTTATTCGACCATGTGGTTAAACCTGGGACTGTTTACACGGTTTACAGCTGTAAATAGTTATTGTGGCACATTTGCAGAGTCATGTTGTACAGTTGTAAATCTTACTAAAATACTAAGTGGTATATTATATATTATATTATATTGTGGTAGAAATAAACAATATAGCTAGCGTGCTATAGCTAGCCTATTTAGCCCCGCCTCTATGAGCCATCTGTCTCAGATGTAGAGTTTATTTTATTTTTTGTATATTTGTATTTTTTTCACGATCCGATACTGATATTCGACATCGGAAGCGACACCGGAAACAATCCGATATTGGGTATCGGCTACAAATATCCGATACGGAACCGATACCAGTTTTGGCTCTCATCGCCTGAAAAACACAACTTTTACTAAATCTAAGTAAATATGGGCTGCAGATCATTCTGAACCTGGAGAATTTAACCTTTAACCTTAACTACTTATTATATTAAGCTGAAACTTTGATTTTGACTCATTAGGACCTTCTGGGCCTGAACAGCAAATGATATTTCATGAGGTTCTGACGGACCCACTGTCCTCACATACTTCCTGTACAACATCACATGTTAGTGATTATACTTATTAGGTCCTACTGATCCCAAACAGCAACAACAATTATAAACTGCACCAGACAAACTCTCGGGTCTCGGGACTTAAAAGTTTGGCTAAAGTTTGAGCTAAAGTTTGATCTAAAGTTTGAGCTAAAGTTTGAGCTAAAGTTTGAGCTAAAGTTTGGCTAAAGTTTGAGCTAAAGTTTGATCTAAAGTTTGAGCTAAAGTTTGAGCTAAAGTTTGAGCTAAAGTTTGAGCTAAAGTTTGATCTAAAGTTTGAGCTAAAGTTTGAGCTAAAGTTTGAGCTAAAGTTTGAGCTAAAGTTTGGCTAAAGTTTGAGCTAAAGTTTGGCTAAAGTTTGGCTAAAGTTTGAGCTAAAGTTTGAGCTAAAGTTTGGCTAAAGTTTGGCTAAGGTTTGAGCTGAAGTTTGAGCTAAAGTTTGAGCTAAAGTTTGGCTAAAGTTTGAGCTAAAGTTTGAGCTAAAGTTTGAGCTAAAGTTTGGCTAAAGTTTGAGCTAAAGTTTGAGCTAAAGCTTGAGCTAAGGTTTGGCTAAAGTTTGGCTAAAGTTTGAGCTAAAGCTTGAGCTAATGTTTGAGCTAAAGTTTGAGCTAAAGTTTGGCTAAAGTTTGAGCTAATGTTTGAGCTAAAGCTTGAGCTAAAGTTTGGCTAAGGTTTGGCTAAAGCTTGAGCTAAGGTTTGGCTAAAGCTTGAGCTAAGGTTTGGCTAAAGTTTGAGCTAATGTTTGAGCTAAAGTCTGGCTAAAGCTTGAGCTAAGGTTTGGCTAAAGCTTGAGCTAAGGTTTGGCTAAAGCTTGAGCTAAGGTTTGGCTAAAGCTTGAGCTAATGTTTGAGCTAAAGCTTGAGCTAAGGTTTGGCTAAAGCTTGAGCTAAGGTTTGAGCTAAAGTAGAAGCTAAAGCAGGACAGTTACGGCGTGTTCTTACCCGGCGAGGCTGAGCTGCAGCTCGGCACTCAGAGGGACGGAGCTCAGCAGGTTCTGGAGGAGCTCGGCTGCAGCGCTGGAGGCCTCAGAGTCTGCGCAGATGTTTATCACCTTAATAACTTTAATAACTTTAATAACCTTTAGGTCTGCGGGAGCTCCAGACTCACCCGAGCTGTGGAAGCTGCAGTTCAGCAGGTGCGGCAGCAGGTGGCGCAGCAGCGGGGCCACGTCGTGAGTCTGAGCCATGGCCTCCAGAGAAGAAACCAGGTCCTGGACCGAGCAGAGCCGAGCCAGAGCCCTGGAACAGAACGCTTTAGAGTCACTTCCTGTTTATCTCATTTCATACTTTCATAAACGACGTTCCCTCAGCCCCGCCCCCTCTGACGTCACACTCACAAACAACTTTAAAACTTCAGATTAAAGAGTCAGTTTGAAGCAGACACACCCACAGATATCAGACCGGCGGCCATCTTGTGACTGTCCCTTCTAACCCAGTGCAATGTAATCTAATGTTTTGGTGCATTTTAAAGGGGGGGTTTCAAGCTTTCCATCATGTTATTCTGTCACTCCCTCATTAAAAACATGGCTGAAGTGTTGCCTTGGCACATTCACGTATTTCTGAGTAATCTGTAAAAACTCTGATGGCGGCCATTTTAGGGATAGGTTTGCCTGAGTCCTCCTAGGAACGCCCCCACCTCCTGGAGACGCCTCCGAGCTTTGGTCACCAGCCGAGTAACCAACCACTGCTCCTCAGCAGAACCCCCTCCCCACTGATGCCACAGACAGCGTGTGGAGGGGGCGTGTCTAAAGGCTCAGAGGTTCTTAAAGAGACAGAGGCCTATTTCAAGACATTCACTACAGCCATTTTGAGAGAGACATTTTATACAAGGCAGTTATTCTAATTTACTGCATTTACAGACCGACAGAAGGTTTGTCATCATTGTAGTGTGATATAGACTGGTGCTATGGGACTGACAAAAACACAATACCCCCTCTTTATTATATGAGATCTATGGATACACCAGCCTGCAGCGCCCTCTAGCGGCCGTCAGTGTGAAAACAACATGAGAAATGATAGATTTTCATAACGAAGTCACAAACTCAGCCAAAGCATCTGAAACACAGAACATTCTTAACCTCTTAACTCCCGCCTCCAGTTCAGCTTTACCCAAATCCTGTCGGCCAGTGAAACGCCTCATCTGAAAGCTAAGACCTACAAAACTAGATTGATCTTTTTCCTCAGATTATCAGTTCTATTTCATCCCTCCTGACCGCCAGAGGCGGTGCTGTAAGCACTGAATGTTCCCTTCGCGCATGCGTAGTTCGAGTAATTAATACCAAATGAGTCACACCTGTGACCCTGGATGACGCCCCGGAGGTAATAAATCCCCCCGTCATCCGAGCCTCTGTTCCTTTTTTCTTCTCGCGTGTGGTTCGAACAACGTGGCTTTAGCCGTTCGTTTTTGGAGTTTTTCGCTGTCGCTGGATGCCCTGTCGTCGAATCTGGCTGGAGTAGCGGTGGACCGTCCTCCTTGGGCTGCGACAGTTGGATCTTCGCTATTTTCTGTAGGTATATTTGAGTGTTGTTGGTGACGATAGCGTTCGCGCCTCCTCTCCCAACTCACGGCGTTTGGTGTTGGTGCACACCGTCGTTGTTCTTTTGTGCTCCCGGAGTGTGGAGTTGGCTAACGGTGTTAGTCTTTTTTGTTGTTTTGCTATCATTGGTGACGGTAGCGTTCGCGCCCCCTCTCCCAACTTTAGCCTGTTTTTTCTGTGTATAGTCCGGATTGTTACCCGAGTGGCCTTTTTCGTTTACTGTTTCGCTATAATTGGTGACGGTAGCGTCCGCGCCCCCTCTCCCAATTTTAGCCTGTTTTTTCTGCCGATAGTCCGGTTTGCTGCCTGAGTTTGCAGTTTTTTCTTTTTACTTCGCTATAATTGGTGACGGTAGCGTTCGCGCCCCCTCTCCCACTTTTAGCCTGTTTTGCGCCTACAGTCTGCGTGGCTACCGGTGTTTTTCCGGTTGTTTTTTTTCGCTATAATTGGTGACGGTAGCGTTCGCGCCCCCTCTCCCAATTTTAGCCTGTCTTGCGCCTGTAGTTTGCGTTGCTACCGGTGTTTTTCCGGTGTGTTTTCCGCTATAATTGGTGACGGTAGCGTTCGCGCCCCCTCTCCCAATTTTAGCTTGGAGCTTGGCGTCTCGTCCCACTCTCGTGTGTGGTGCAGACGGTTGCGAGGATGGATGGCTCACATTGCTGTGTGGCTTGTGGGACGGCGCTCCAGGCAGATGACGGTCATGACCTGTGCCCTGCCTGCCTTGGACCTGACCACCTTCGGGAGGCGCTGTCGGATCATCCTTGCATGAACTGCGGTTACATGTCCCGGGCCGTGAGGCTGGCTAGGTTGGCGCAGTTGCGCACTCAAGATGGTGCTGACCTTCCTCCTTCTGGGCAGGTGGCTCTCCCTGCACGTTCGAAACGCCGGAGTGAGTCCACAGCCATTGGGCCTGCGCCTGAGTCGAAACAGTTGAGGTCTGATGAAGGCCTTTCCATGAGGTTTGAGCAGTTGTCTGCAGAGTTAGCGGTGATGAAGTCCCTGTTTCAGTCACATCGCTTGGATCCTCCCTTGGCTGGGGCTGGGTTCTCTTCCCCGCCCATGCCTGCTTTGAATAGGGAGTTAGAGGTTGTTGAGGAGGTGGAGGATGTCGGTCTCTCTGAAGATGTTTTGTCTCTGGCGGCCTCAGCCTCTCGCTTTAGGGATGACGGAGAGGCTCCATTGTCTGTGGCTGGATCGCGCTCTTCGACTCAGAGTACAGCTAGTGAGGCGGCAGACAGCTCCATGCAGGAGGTCTTGTGCATGGCTTTGAGGCGGCTGCGGGTGGATATTCCGCAGCCGGGAGAATCTGCTCCTGGGAGCGCCTTCTTCAGGCGCGTACAGGCTCCTGCCCCTTTTATTGTCCCACAATCGTCGGAATATCTGAGGGAGTTAAATGCATGCTGGCGCGACCCAGGAGCTTTTTCGCACCTCTCCGCGGATGGTCGGGTGTTGGCTTCTATGCATGAGGCGGCAAAGGCAGGCTTGGAGCGCATGCCAGCGGTTGAACCTGCCATAGCTTCACTCATCGTGTCACCAGATGAGGCTCTGCGTCGTGATGTTCGTTGCCCACGGGTTCAATGTCGCGCTACTGATGACCTCCTCTGTAGGGCCTACAGTGCTGGGGCACGGGCTGGTCGTCTTGGTAACTCGCTGGCGCACCTCCTGTTTGCCCTCTCTGCATCCTTGCAGGATGAGGGGGGTGTGGCGGTTGCTACCGGGTTTAGTGATGCGGCACTGCAGGCGTTTGCTCTGATGACCAGGGAGCTGGGCCGTGTAATGTCTTTCCTCGTTCAGGCTCGTCGGCAGGTTTGGCTGGCTCAGTCTACGCTGACTGAGACATGCCGTAGGACCCTACGCAGTGTTCCTGTGGAACCGGGAGAGATGTTTGGTTCGGCTGCCCTGGAGGCTTTGGAACGGACCGTTCAAGCGCGACAGACGAGACAGCAGCTTTCAGGTCTCAGCCGGGTTATGCAGCCCCCCCCTCCTCGGCGGCCGAGGCGCCTTGTTACTGAACCCGCTGACCGCTCGCAGCCTCGGTCCCGGGCTGGTGGTTTTTCTCCTCGTGATGTTTCACGGAGGACCAGTGGGGACTTTCGTGGCACGGTCCGCCGCTCAGGAGGGCAGGCCCGAGTGTCGGGTTCTGGCCGCCGCCCCCCCGGGGCCCCTAGGGGCCGTGGGGCTAGACAGTGAAGCCAACAGGCCGGCCGTCGGACACTTTTCCCATCAGCAGCTCAGTTACTGGGCTGCTCATGCTGTAGACCCATGGGTGGTTGCCACTTTGACCCATGGCTACAGACTACAGTTCCGACGCCGGCCACAATTTGCCCGCCGGGTCAGGATGACTACGATCAGCGACCCGGTGAAGGCTCAAGCCCTGGACCAGGAGCTTTCCGCCCTCCTGGCCAAGGGGGCAATCGAGGCAGTAGATCCTCTGCTGCAACCCAGGGGATACTATTCAACATACTTCCTCGTGCCAAAGAAAACAGGCGGCTTCCGTCCCATTTTGGATCTGAGGGGGCTCAATCGGTTTCTGAAGGTCCTGCCTTTTCACATGCTGACCACGGCAGAGGTTCTGCAGGCTATTGCGAGGGGGGACTGGTTCACGTCAATAGACCTCTCCGATGCCTACTTCCATGTGCCCATTGCGGTCGAGCACAGGTGCTTTCTCAGGTTTGCCTATCGGGGTCGCCATTGGCAGTTCCGGGTGCTTCCGTTTGGCCTTTCGCTTTCCCCAAGGGTTTTCACTCGGTGCGTGAAGGCGGCCCTCTCTCCTCTGCAGGCCGCCGGAATGAAGATTCTGCCGTATCTCGACGATTGGCTCATCTGCGCCCCCTCTCGTGCAGTCGCGATTCGGGAGACCGGTCGCCTTCTGGCTCATGTGTCCCAGTTGGGCCTCAAGGTCAACTTGGAGAAGAGTTGTCTGTCCCCGTCTCAGACGACAACTTTTCTTGGGATGATTTTGGACTCGACTTCCATGGCGGCTCGTCCATCGGTTCGCAGAGTAGACGACATCCTCCAGTTGGTCGGTCAGTTCACGCTGGGCAGGCGGTTCCCCTACGTCACCTTCCTGCAGTTGTTAGGGAAGCTGACATCTGTCACTCGCATTGTACCTTTGGGCCTGCTGTCGCTGCGTCCTCTACAGTGGTGGCTCAACGGGTTTCGCCTGGACCCCAGGCGTCACAGGCATTGCAGACTCACAGTGACAGGGACATGTCTCCGTGCCCTGACTCCGTGGGGGGACAGGTCCTATCTCTCCAGGGGTGTCCCTTTGGGGGTAGTTGTGTGTCGCAGGGAGGTGGTGACCACAGACGCCTGCTCTACGGGCTGGGGCGCTGTGTGGCAGCACCGGGCCGTCCAGGGGCGCTGGAGTCCGAGGGAGCGCTCCAGTCACATAAATGTGCTGGAGCTGCGCGCCGTACACTTGGCTCTCCGGCGTTTCCTGCCCCACCTGGTAGGCAGGCATGTTCTCGTCCGAACAGACAACACTGCAGCTGTCTACCACATCAACCATCAGGGGGGCACCAGATCTGCACCGCTTCTGGACGCGTCCAGAGCTCTTTTGGTGTGGGCGGCCCCTCGATTGGCCACTCTGCGGGCGGTGTATCTGCCCGGGGAACACAACCGGGTAGCGGACGCTCTCTCTCGTCAGTCATCTGCTCCGGGGGAGTGGACCCTTCACAGCGAAGTGATGCACATGATTTGGGACCTCTTTGGTCGAGCGGAAGTAGACCTGTTCGCCTCGAAGGAGTCGACTCAGTGCCCGCTGTGGTTTTCTCTTACGGGGGCATCGGGTGCACTGGGTCAGGATGCGTTGGCTCATCCGTGGCCTCAGGTCCTGCTGTTCGCTTTTCCGCCCCTTCCACTGATTTGGCCCACTCTTCAGCGGGTTCTGAGGGAGGGTCACAGGTTGTTGCTGGTGGCCCCGTTCTGGCCAGCACGGCCGTGGTTCCCCCTGCTGCGAAGTCTGATTCGCGGCAACCCGTGGTGTCTCCCGAACAGGAGGGATCTGCTGTCTCAGTTGGGAGGGCAGATTTGGCATCCCGACCCTCCTCGTCTTCGGCTGTGGGTCTGGCCGTTACAGGGCCCTTGTCACAGTTGACTGGGTTGCCGGCGTCTGTCCAGCACACCATTTTGAGTGCCAGGGCCTCCTCTACTCGTCGGCAGTATGATAACAGATGGCGTCTGTTTTCCCGGTGGTGTTCTGGTCGTGATGAGGACCCGGCTCTGTGTTCAGTGTCCTCTATTCTGGAGTTTCTGCAGTCGCTCTTTGATGAGGGTCGCTCTCCTTCCACGCTTAAGGTATATGTGGCAGCGATCTCTACTAATCATGCTGAGATTGATGGTTGTACTGTGGGGAGCCATAACCTTGTGTCTCGTTTTCTGCGTGGGACTCGCAGGTTACGCCCACCATCGGTCCCGCGGTCACCTGCCTGGGATCTGCCTGTGGTTCTCCAAGCGCTCTCCCGTCCTCCTTTTGAGCCTTTGGCGCAAGCGGAGCTCAAGTGGCTGTCATGTAAGACTGCTTTTTTGTTGGCTATTGTCTCTGCTAAAAGGGTTGGTGAGTTACATGCTCTGTCTGTTAGTCCCTCCTGTCTCCGGTGGAGTCCGGATGGCAGCGGTGTTACCTTATGGCCGAACACTGCATTTGTGCCTAAGGTGTTATCCGGTTCTCATTGTAACCGACCATTGCAGTTGGCACGGTTCCGGCCTTCCGGAGTGGCTGTGGAGGAGTCTGGCTGTTTGTGCCCTGTGAGGGCACTGGAGGCATACGTTGCGGCAACTGCGAGTTTGAGACGCTCGGACCAACTATTTGTGTGTTATGGAGGTCCTCAGTTGGGTCGCCCTCTGTCTAAACAACGTCTATCCCATTGGATAGTGGATGTAATCCGTCATTCCTACGAGGCGGAGGGTCACGCCTTGCCGATCGGGGTGAAGGCCCACTCGACTAGGAGTGTCTCCACTTCCTGGGCGGCTATTCGGGGTGTTCCATTGGATGCGATTTGTGCTGCGGCGTCATGGGCTTCCCCGAGCACGTTCACGAGGTTTTACAACGTCAATGTGGCGGCGTCTCATCCTCTGGGCCGTGCTCTCCTCCAGGGGCCTTCTGGATCCTCTGAGTAAGGTGGGTGCTCAGGATTCCTCGTGACGTAGCTGGTACTAGTCATTCAGTGCTTACAGCACCGCCTCTGGCGGTCAGGAGGGATGAAATAGAACGAAAGTTACGTATGTAACTACGGTTCTATGAATCCCGGATGACCGCCAGAGCTTCTCTGTCACTCAGAATCCTTGCGTTTTCGCGAGAAGATTCTTTAGGAACAGAGGCTCGGATGACGGGGGGATTTATTACCTCCGGGGCGTCATCCAGGGTCACAGGTGTGACTCATTTGGTATTAATTACTCGAACTACGCATGCGCGAAGGGAACATTCAGTGCTTACAGCACCGCCTCTGGCGGTCATCCGGGATTCATAGAACCGTAGTTACATACGTAACTTTCGATTGTTATTCATCACTTTTTTTGTTGGGCAGTCGTCTGTTTTTCGTCTTTTTCGACTTTTTTGTTACTTTTTTTTTCTAATTTTTTCTAAATTTTCCGTCAGTTTTTTGTCAAATTTTTTGTCATTTTTTTGTCACTTTTTTGTCATTTTTTTTGTCGATTTTTTGTCGATTTTTTGTCGATTTTTTGTCAATTTTTTGTCAATTTTTTGTTAATTTTTTGTCAATATTTTGTCAATTTTTTGTCATTTTTTTGTCATTTTTTTGTCAATTTTTTTGTCATTTTTTTGTCAATTTTTTGTCATTTTTTGTCATTTTTTTGTCATTTTTTTTTGTCATTTTTTTGTCATTTTTTTTTCACATTTTCGTCTCAGTTTTGTTGCTATTTTCACACCTTTTTCCCAGAAGCTTTTCGATTGGGGTAAAGCTGGAGAAAAAGTGCTTGGTTCAGGTTAAGGGGCTAAACATAAAACATGTATAACGATGTTCTCCTCACTTGTTGGTGGGCGCCGCGTGCTCCTGGTTCTGCAGCAGAACGACGAGCGCTCCCAGAGTCTCCCTGAGGAGCCCGGGCTCCTGGGGCTCCTGAGGCTCCTGAGGGGCTCCGGAGCGCCCCCTGCAGAGCGACCTGCTCAGCGCCGAGGCCAGCGCCTGCACCAGCGCCGTCTCCATGACGACCTTCACGGCGAGCTGGCAGAGGACCATGAGGGAGCCGGCCCTGAAGTCCAGCAGAGGAGACTTCAGGCCCTGCTGGACGTACGGCAGCAGCTTGGTGATCATGGCGTCCGTGACCGAGGGGGCGGAGTCGAGGGCGGAGACTAACGTGGAGGCGAAGAACGAGAAGATGACTCTGAGAGGAGGCGCCGCGGGCCGCGAGGAGAACGCCTGGAACAGACAAGAACACGTTAACCCCTGTGCTAAGGTTTGGGCTAAAGTTTGGCTAAAGTTTGGCTAAAGTTTGGCTAAAGTTTGGCTAAGGTTTGGCTAAAGTTTGAGCTAAAGTTTGGCTAAAGTTTGAGCTAAAGTTTGGCTAGAGTTTGGCTAAAGTTTGGCTAAGGTTTGGCTAAAGTTTGGCTAAAGTTTGAGCTAAAGTTTGGGCTAAGGTTTGAGCTAAAGTTTGGCTAAGGTTTGGCTAAAGTTTGAGCTAAAGTTTGGCTAAAGTTTGAGCTAAAGTTTGAGCTAAAGTTTGAGCTAAAGTTTAGCTAAAGTTTGGCTAAAGTTTGGCTAAAGTTTGGCTAAAGTTTGGCTAAAGTTTGGCTAAAGTTTGACTAAAGTTTGGCTAAAGTTTGAGCTAAAGTTTGGCTAAAGTTTGACTAAAGTTTGGCTAAAGTTTGGCTAAAGTTTGAGCTAAAGTTTAGCTAAAGTTTGGCTAAAGTTTGGCTAAAGTTTGACTAAAGTTTGACTAAAGTTTGACTAAAGTTTGACTAAAGTTTGGGTAAAGTTTGAGCTAAAGTTTGAGCTAAAGTTTGACTAAAGTTTGAGCTAAAGTTTGAGCTAAAGTTTGACTAAAGTTTGGCTAAAGTTTGGCTAAAGTTTGACTAAAGTTTGACTAAAGTTTGACTAAAGTTTGACTAAAGTTTGACTAAAGTTTGACTAAAGTTTGACTAAAGTTTGGCTAAAGTTTGGCTAAAGTTTGGCTAAAGTTTGGCTAAAGTTTGAGCTAAAGTTTGACTAAAGTTTGGTTAAAGTTTGGCTAAAGTTTGGCTAAAGTTTGAGCAAAAGTTTGAACTAAAGTTTGAGCTAAAGTTTGAGCAAAAGTTTGGCTAAAGTTTGAGCTAAAGTTTGGCTAAAGTTTGAGCAAAAGTTTGAGCTAAAGTTTGGCTAAAGTTTGAGCTAAAGTTTGAGCTAAAGTTTGAGCTAAAGTTTGGCTAAAGTTTGGCTAAAGTTTGGCTAAAGTTTGGCTAAAGTTTGGCTAAAGTTTGGCTAAAGTTTGAGCTAAAGTTTGGCTAAAGTTTGAGCTAAAGTTTGAGCTAAAGTTTGAGCTAAAGTTTGAGCTGAACTTTGGCTAAAGTTTGGCTAAAGTTTGGCTAAAGTTTGAGCTAAAGTTTGAGCTAAAGTTTGAGCTAAAGTTTGAGCTAAAGTTTGGCTAAAGTTTGGCTAAAGTTTGAGCTAAAGTTTGGCTAAAGTTTGAGCTAAAGTTTGAGCTAAAGTTTGAGGTAAAGTTTGGCTAAAGTTTCAGCTAAAGTTTGAGGTAAAGTTTGAGGTAAAGTTTGAGGTAAAGTTTGAGCTAAAGTTTGGGCTAAAGTTTGGCTAAAGTTTGAGCTTAAGTTTGGCTAAAGTTTGGCTAAAGTTTGAGCTAAAGTTTGAGCTAAAGTTTGAGCTTAAGTTTGAGCTTAAGTTTGGCTAAAGTTTGAGCTAAAGTTTGAGCTAAAGTTTGGCTAAAGTTTGAGCTAAAGTTTGAGCTAAAGTTTGGCTAAAGTTTGGCTAAAGTTTGAGCTAAAGTTTGAGCTAAAGTTTGAGCTAAAGTTTGAGCTAAAGTTTGAGCTAAAGTTTGAGCTAAAGTTTGAGCTAAAGTTTGAGCTAAAGTTTGAGCTTAAGTTTGGCTAAAGTTTGAGCTAAAGTTTGAGCTAAAGTTTGAGCTTAAGTTTGGCTAAAGTTTGGCTAAAGTTTGAGCTAAAGTTTGAGCTAAAGTTTGAGCTAAAGTTTGAGCTAAAGTTTGAGCTTAAGTTTGGCTAAAGTTTGGCTAAAGTTTGAGCTAAAGTTTGAGCTAAAGTTTGAGATAAAGTTTGAGCTTAAGTTTGGCTAAAGTTTGGCTAAAGTTTGGCTAAAGTTTGAGCTAAAGTGTGAGCTAAAGTTTGAGCTAAAGTTTGAGCTTAAGTTTGGCTAAAGTTTGAGCTAAAGTTTGAGCTAAAGTTTGGCTAAAGTTTGAGCTAAAGTTTGAGCTAAAGTTTGGCTAAAGTTTGAGCTAAAGTTTGAGCTAAAGTTTGAGCTTAAGTTTGGCTAAAGTTTCGCTAAAGTTTGGCTAAAGTTTGAGCTAAAGTGTGAGCTAAAGTTTGGCTAAAGTTTGAGCTAAAGTTTGGCTAAAGTTTGAGCTAAAGTTTGAGCTAAAGTTTGGCTAAAGTTTGGCTAAAGTTAGGCTAAAGTTTGGCTAAAGTGTGGCTAAAGTTTGGTTAAAGTTTGAGCTAAAGTTTGAGCTAAAGTTTGAGCTAAAGTTTGAGCTAAAGTTTGGCTAAAGTTTGAGCTAAAGTTTGAGCTAAAGTTTGGCTAAAGTTTGGCTAAAGTTTGGCTAAAGTTAGGCTAAAGTTTGGCTAAAGTGTGGCTAAAGTTTGAGCTAAAGTTTGAGCTAAAGTTTGAGCTAAAGTTTGAGCTAAAGTTTGAGCTAAAGTTTGAGCTAAAGTTTGAGCTAAAGTTTGGTTAAAGTTTGAGCTAAAGTTTGAGCTAAAGTTTGGCTAAAGTTTGGCTAAAGTGTGGCTAAAGTTTGAGCTAAAGTTTGAGCTAAAGTTTGGCTAAAGTTTGGCTAAAGTTTGAGCTAAAGTTTGGCTAAAGTTTGAGCTAAAGTTTGAGCTAAAGTTTGAGCTAAAGTTTGGCTAAAGTTTGGCTAAAGTTAGGCTAAAGTTTGGCTAAAGTTAGGCTAAAGTTTGGTTAAAGTTTGAGCTAAAGTTTGAGCTTAAGTTTGGCTAAAGTTTGGCTAAAGTTAGGCTAAAGTTTGAGCTAAAGTTTGGCTAAAGTTTGAGCTAAAGTTTGGCTAAAGTTTGGCTAAAGTTAGGCTAAAGTTTGGCTAAAGTTTGGCTAAAGTTTGGTTAAAGTTTGAGCTAAAGTTTGAGCTTAAGTTTGGCTAAAGTTTGGCTAAAGTTTGGCTAAAGTTTGAGCTAAAGTTTAGCTAAAGTTTGGTTAAAGTTTGAGCTAAAGTTTGAGCTAAAGTTTGGCTAAAGTTTGGCTAAAGTTTGAGCTAAAGTTTGAGCTAAAGTTTGGCTAAAGTTTGAGCTAAAGTTTGAGCTAAAGTTTGGCTAAAGTTTGGCTAAAGTTAGGCTAAAGTTTGGCTAAAGTGTGGCTAAAGTTTGGTTAAAGTTTGAGCTAAAGTTTGAGCTTAAGTTTGGCTAAAGTTTGAGCTAAAGTTTTGCTAAAGTTTGAGCTAAAGTTTGGCTAAAGTTTGGTTAAAGTTTGAGCTTAAGTTTGGCTAAAGTTTGGCTAAAGTTTGAGCTAAAGTTTGAGCTAAAGTTTGAGCTAAAGTTTGGCTAATGTTTGAGCTAAAGTTTGGGCTAAAGTTTGGCTAAAGTGTGGCTAAAGTTTGGCTAAAGTTTGGCTAAAGTTTGGCTAAAGTTTGAGCTAAAGTTTGAGCTAAAGTTTGGGCTAAAGTTTGGCTAAAGTTTGGGCTAAAGTTTGGCTAAAGTTTGAGCTAAAGTTTGGCTAAAGTTTGGCTAAAGTTTGGTTAAAGTTTGGCTAAAGTTTGGCTAAAGTGTGGCTAAAGTGTGGCTAAAGTGTGGCTAAAGTGTGGCTAAAGTGTGGCTAAAGTTTGGCTAAAGTTTGGCTAAAGTTTGGCTAAAGTTTGGCTAAAGTTTGGCTAAAGTGTGGCTAAAGTGTGGCTAAAGTTTGGCTAAAGTTTGGCTAAAGTTTGAGCTAAAGTTTGAGCTAAAGTTTGAGCTAAAGTTTGAGCTAAAGTTTGGCTAAAGTTTGGCTAAAGTTAGGCTAAAGTTTGAGCTAAAGTTTGAGCTAAAGTTTGAGCTAAAGTTTGGCTAAAGTTTGGCTAAAGTTTGGCTAAAGTTTGAGCTAAAGTTTGAGCTAAAGTTTGAGCTAAAGTTTGAGCTAAAGTTTGAGCTAAAGTTTGAGCTAAAGTTTGAGCTAAAGTTTGAGCTAAAGTTTGAGCTAAAGTTTGAGCTAAAGTTTGAGCTAAAGTTTGGCTAAAGCTTGAGCTAAAGTTTGAGCTAAAGCTTGAGCTAAAGTTTGAGCTAAAGTTTGGTTAAAGTTTGGCTAAAGTTTGGCTAAAGCTTGAGCTAAAGTTTGGCTAAAGTTTGAGCTGAAGTTTGGTGAGGAGAACATCTGGAATAAACACATACACTTTAACCCCTGTGCACCGCGAGGAGAACATCTGGAATAGACACATACACTTTAACCCCTGTGCACCGTGAGGAGAACATCTGGAATAGACACATACACATAACATACACAGAACATCTGCCCTCAGGCTGTACCTGGATGGAGCTGAGGACCAGGTCACAGATGAAGTTCATGAAGCCCAGGTCTTTGTAGCAGTGAGTGACCAGTGTGAGGCGGGACAGAGGGACGCCGGGTTTCTGTGGGACGAGAGGACACGTGTCAGATCAGACGGACCCCCCCTGAGCGTCAGACCCCCCCTCAGTCTCAGACCCCCCCTGACCCCCCCCTCGTACCTGCAGGCAGTGCAGCCAGTTCCACTTGTTGCTGGGCTCGTGGATCTGCAGCAGCTGAAGGACTCGCACAAACAGGTTTGTGTCGTGATACGGCAGCGCGAAGGCCACGAGGTCGTCCACGTTAAACAGGTGCACGTGGAACCTGCACATGAGCATCAGTGTTAACCTCTGAACATCAGTGTTAACCTCTGAACATCAGTGTGAACCTCTGAACATCAGTGTGAACCTCTGAACATCAGTGTGAACCTCTGAACATCAGTGTTAACCTCTGAACATCAGTGTGAACCTCTGAACATCAGTGTTAACCTCTGAACTCCCCCGCCTCAACATCAGTGTTAACCTCTGAACATCAGTATGAACATCAGTATTAACCTCTGAACATCAGTGTTAACCTCCCGCCTCAACCCAGAGGAGCTTTTTCCTCACGTCATCAGTTTTTTTCCATCATCTTTTTCTTTGTGTTCAACTCATTCATCATTTTTTTGTCATTTTTCATCACATTTTTGTCATTTTTTCGTACATTTTTTGTGATTTTTCTTTTTTTTTCTTCACATTTTTCATTTTTTTGTCACATTTTTTTGGGTCATTTTTTGCCACAATTTTGTTTTTGTTTTTTGTAATTATTGATAAATTTTTTGTCATTTTTCGTCATATTTTTGTCATTTTTTCCATTATTTTTTTTCACATTTTTGCAATTTTTTGTCTTTTTTTGTCGCTTTTTAATCCAATTTTTGTCATTTTTTAATCACATTTTAATTTTTTGTCATTTTTTTGTGTCATTTTTAATCAAATTTTTGTCATTTTTTGCATTTTTCACATTTTTGCATTTTTTTGTCTTTATTTGTCGCTTTTTAATCCAATTTTTGTCATTTTTTTTACCACATTTTAATTTTTTGTCTTTTCTTTGTAACATTTTTGTCTTTTTTTGTCAAACTTTTATCACATTTTTTGTCACATTTTTTTTCATTTTTTCATTCCGCGCGTGTTGTCGAGGGGACTCCGTGCGTGTTGTCGAGGGGACTCCGTGCGTGTTGTCGGGGGGATTCCGTGCGTGTTGTCGGGGGGACTCCGCGCGTGTTGTCGGGGGGACTCCGTGCGTGTTGTCGGGGGGACTCCGTGCGTGTTGTCGGGGGGACTCCGTGCGTGTTGTCGGGGGGACTCCGTGCGTGTTGTCGGGGGGACTCCGTGCGTGTTGTTGGGGGGACTCCGTGCGTGTTGTCGGGGGGACTCCGTGCGTGTTGTCGGGGGGACTCCGCGCGTGTTGTCGGGGGGACTCCGTGCGTGTTGTCGGGGGGACTCCGTGCGTGTTGTTGGGGGGACTCCGTGCGTGTTGTCGGGGGGGTTCCGTGCGTGTTGTCGGGGGGACTCCGTGCGTGTTGTCGGGGGGACTCCGTGCGTGTTGTCGGGGGGGTTCCGCGCGTGTTGTCGAGGGGACTCCGTGCGTGTTGTTGGGGGGACTCCGTGCGTGTTGTCGGGGGGACTCCGTGCGTGTTGTCGGGGGGACTCCGTGCGTGTTGTCGGGGGGACTTTGTAATTTTTCGTCACATTTTTGTCATTTTTTCGTACATTTTTTGTCATTTTTTTGTCACATTTTTGTCATTTTTCTCTTTTTTTTTCTTCACATTTTTCATTTTTTGGTCACATTTTTTTCATGTTTTTGCCACCATTTTTTGCCACCATTTTTTGCCACCATTTTTTGCCACCATTTTGTATTTTTTTTTGTCATTTTTAATCAATTTTCAATCAATTTTTTATAATCATATTTTGTCATTTTTTCCATTTTTTTTCACATTTTTGCATTTTTTTGTCTTTTTTTGTCTTTTTTTGTCGCTTTTTAATCCATTTTTTGTCATTTTTTTATCACATTTTAATTTTTTGTCTTTTTTTTGTCATTTTTTGTGTCATTTTTTGTGTCATTTTTTGTGTCATTTTTTGCCACCATTTTGTATTTTGTTTTGTCATTTTTAATAAATTTTTTGTCATTTTTGATCACATTTTTGTCATTTTTTCCATTTTTTTTTCACATTTTTGCATTTTTTTGTCTTTTTTTGTCTTTTTTTGTCGCTTTTTAATCAAATTTTTGTCATTTTTTTTACCACATTTTAATTTTTTGTCTTTTCTTTGTAACATTTTTGTCTTTTTTTGTCAAACTTTTATCACATTTTTTTTCATTTTTTCATTCCGTGCGTGTTGTCGGGGGGGACTCCGTGCGTGTTGTCGGGGGGACTCCGCGCGTGTTGTCGGGGGGATTCCGTGCGTGTTGTCGGGGGGACTCCGTGCGTGTTGTCGGGGGGACTTTGTAATTTTTCGTCACATTTTTGTCATTTTTCTCCATTTTTTCTTCACATTTTTCATGTTTTTGTCATTTTTTTGTGTCATTTTTTGCCACCATTTTGTATTTTTTTTTGTCATTTTTAATCAATTTTCAATCAATTTTTTTTTTATCATATTTTGTCATTTTTTCCATTTTTTTTCACATTTTTGCAATTTTTTGTCTTTTTTTGTCTTTTTTTGTCGCCTTTTAATCCAATTTTTGTCATTTTTTTTACCACATTTTAATTTTTTGTCTTTTCTTTGTCATTTTTTGTGTCATTTTTTGTCATTTTTTGTGTCATTTTTTGCCACCAATTTGTATTTTGTTTTGTCATTTTTGATCAATTTATTGTCATTTTTCGTCATATTTTTGTCATTTTTTCCAATTTTTTTCACATTTTTGCATTTTTTTGTCTTTTTTTGTCTTTTTTTGTCTTTTTTTGTCTTTTTTTGTCTTTTTTTGTCTTTTTTTGTCGCTTTTTAATCCAATTTTTGTCATTTTTTTTACCACATTTTATTTTTTTGTCTTTTCTTTGTAACATTTTTGTCTTTTTTTGTCAAACTTTTATCACATTTTTTGTCACATTTTTTTTTCATTTTTTCATTCCGCGCGTGTTGTCGGGGGGACTCCGTGCGTGTTGTCGGGGGGATTCCGTGCGTGTTGTCGGGGGGATTCCGTGCGTGTTGTCGGGGGGATTCCGTGCGTGTTGTCGGGGGGATTCCGCGCGTGTTGTCGGGGGGACTCCGTGCGTGTTGTCTTTGTAATTTGTAATTTTTCGTCACATTTTTGTCATTTTTTCGTACATTTTTTGTCATTTTTTTGTCACATTTTTGTCATTTTTTCGTACATTTTTTGTCATTTTTCTCTTTTTTTTTCTTCACATTTTTCATTTTTTGGTCACATTTTTTTCATGTTTTTGCCACCATTTTTTGCCACCATTTTTTGCCACCATTTTTTGCCACCATTTTGTATTTTTTTTTGTCATTTTTAATCAATTTTCAATCAATTTTTTTTAATCATATTTTGTCATTTTTTCCATTTTTTTTCACATTTTTGCATTTTTTTGTCTTTTTTTGTCTTTTTTTGTCGCTTTTTAATCCATTTTTTGTCATTTTTTTATCACATTTTAATTTTTTGTCTTTTTTTTGTCATTTTTTGTGTCATTTTTTGTGTCATTTTTTGCCACCATTTTGTATTTTGTTTTGTCATTTTTAATAAATTTTTTGTCATTTTTGATCACATTTTTGTCATTTTTTCCATTTTTTTTTCACATTTTTGCATTTTTTTGTCTTTTTTTGTCTTTTTTTGTCGCTTTTTAATCAAATTTTTGTCATTTTTTTTACCACATTTTAATTTTTTGTCTTTTCTTTGTAACATTTTTGTCTTTTTTTGTCAAACTTTTATCACATTTTTTTTCATTTTTTCATTCCGTGCGTGTTGTCGGGGGGATTCCGTGCGTGTTGTCGGGGGGATTCCGTGCGTGTTGTCGGGGGGATTCCGTGCGTGTTGTCGGGGGGATTCCGTGCGTGTTGTCGGGGGGACTTTGTAATTTTTCGTCACATTTTTGTCATTTTTTCGTACATTTTTTGTCATTTTTTTGTCACATTTTTGTCATTTTTTCGTACATTTTTTGTCATTTTTCTCTTTTTTTTTCTTCACATTTTTCATTTTTTGGTCACATTTTTTTCATGTTTTTGCCACCATTTTTTGCCACCATTTTTTGCCACCATTTTGTATTTTTTTTGGTCATTTTTAATCAATTTTCAATCAATTTTTTTTAATCATATTTTGTCATTTTTTCCATTTTTTTTCACATTTTTGCATTTTTTTGTCTTTTTTTGTCTTTTTTTGTCGCTTTTTAATCCATTTTTTGTCATTTTTTTATCACATTTTAATTTTTTGTCTTTTTTTTGTCATTTTTTGTGTCATTTTTTGCCACCATTTTGTATTTTGTTTTGTCATTTTTAATACATTTTTCGTCATATTTTTGTCATTTTTTTCATTTTTTTTCACATTTTTGCATTTTTTTGTCTTTTTTTGTCTTTTTTTGTCGCTTTTTAATCAAATTTTTGTCATTTTTTTTACCACATTTTAATTTTTTGTCTTTTCTTTGTAACATTTTTGTCTTTTTTTGTCAAACTTTTATCACATTTTTTGTCACATTTTTTTTCATTTTTTCATTCCGCGCGTGTTGTCGGGGGGACTCCGTGCGTGTTGTCGGGGGGACTCCGCGCGTGTTGTCGGGGGGACTCCGTGCGTGTTGTCGGGGGGACTCCGTGCGTGTTGTCGGGGGGACTCTGTAATTTTTCGTCACATTTTTGTCATTTTTCTCTTTTTTTTCTTCACATTTTTCATTTTTTGGTCACATTTTTTTCATGTTTTTGTCATTTTTTTGTGTCATTTTTTGCCACCATTTTGTATTTTTTTTTGTCATTTTTAATCAATTTTCAATCAATTTTTTTAATCATATTTTGTCATTTTTTCCATTTTTTTTTCACATTTTTTCCATTTTTTGTCTTTTTTTGTCGCTTTTTAATCCATTTTTTGTCATTTTTTTTTATCACATTTTAATTTTTTGTCTTTTTTTGGTCATTTTTTGTGTCATTTTTTGTGTCATTTTTTGCCACCATTTTGTATTTTGTTTTGTCATTTTTAATAAATTTTTTGTCATATTTGATCAATTTATTGTCATTTTTCGTCATATTTTTGTCATTTTTTCCATTTTTTTTTCACATTTTTGCATTTTTTTGTCTTTTTTTGTCTTTTTTTGTCTTTTTTTGTCTTTTTTTGTCGCTTTTTAATCCAATTTTTGTCATTTTTTTAACCACATTTTAATTTTTTGTCTTTTCTTTGTAACATTTTTGTATTTTTTTGTCAAACTTTTATCACATTTTTTGTCACATTTTTTTTCATTTTTTCATTCCGTGCGTGTTGTCGGGGGGACTCCGCGCGTGTTGTCGAGGGGACTCCGCGCGTGTTGTCGGGGGGACTCCGTGCGTGTCTCACCTGTGGATGAGCCACTCCAGGCACTTGTGCGTGGGCCGCAGCAGGAAGTACGGACTCGCCCTCCGCAGGAACAGGCCGATGTCCAGGTCCAGCTGACGGTTGGTCTCTTTGGACTGAACGCTGCGCTCTAGTGTCAGGGAGGAGGAACTGAACAGGGTCTGCTGGAACTCAGAGAGCGACGGTTCTATTCCCAGGAGCTCGTCCAGCCCCGTGCAGCCTGGGGGGGGAGAGGGGGAGAGGAGAGAGTTCATATATTCATTTAGGTCTTTTTTAGTTCAGGGGGAAACATGGTGGACAAATTTAAAACAAACATTAGGTGCAAATTGGAAGATAACATTGTGAAAAAATAGGAAGAAAATTGGTGGGGGGGAAATGGGGGGAAAGGTGTGAAAATAAGAGGCATAAGAGAAGCAACTTTTGAAAAAAAAAGGAGGAAAAATGAGGGGTAAATAGTAAAAATGTGAAAATACTTTGGGAAAGTGTAGCACAAAATAGTAAAAAGAGCATCAGGAGTAGTAGTATCAGTGTGAACCTCTTAACTCCCGCTTTTTTCCTCACGTCAGCACATTGTTTTTCATCATTTTTATTGTTGGGTGTTCAACTCTTTCATCATATTTTTATCACATTTTTATCACATTTTTTTTTTAGTTTTTGGTCATTTTTTTAATCAAATTTTTGTCATTTTTTAATTAAATTTTTGTCGTTTTTTAATCAAATTTTTGTCATTTTTTAATTAAATTTTTGTCATTTTTTAATAAATTTTTGTCGTTTTTTAATCAATTTTTTGTCATTTTTTAATCACATTTTTGTCGTTTTTAATCAAATTTTTGTAATTTTTTTAATCAAATTTTTGTCATTTTTTAATCAATTTTTTGTCATTTTTTAATCAATTTTTTGTCATTTTTTAATCAATTTTTTGTCATTTTTTAATCAATTTTTTGTCATTTTTTAATCAATTTTTTGTCATTTTTTAATCAATTTTTTGTCATTTTTAATCAAATTTTTGTCGTTTTTCTAATCACATTTTTGTCATTTTTTAATCAATTTTTTGTCATTTTTTAATCAAATTTTTGTCATTTTTTAATCAAATTTTTGTCATTTTTTTAATCAATTTTTTGTCATTTTTTAAATCAACTTTTTGTCGTTTTTTAATCAAATTTTTGTCATTTTTTAATCAAAATTTTGTCATTTTTTAATCAATTTTTTGTCGTTTTTTTAATCAAATTTTTGTCATTTTTTTGATTTTTTTTGTCACATCAATTAATCATGAGCCGAAAACAAGAAGTTTTCGGGGGGATTCCGTGCGTGGAGTAAAGGGCATCAGGAGTAAAAAGGGCATCAGGAGTAAAGGGCATCAGGAGTAAAAAGAGCAACAGGAGTAAAAAGAGCATCAGGAGTAAAAAGGGCATCAGGAGTAAAGGGCATCAGGAGTAAAAAGGGCATCAGGAGTAAAGGGCATCAGGAGTAAAGGGCATCAGGAGTAAAAGGGCATCAGGAGTAAAGGGCGTCAGGAGTAAAAAGGGCATCAGTAGTAAAGGGCATCAGGAGTAAAAGGGCATCAGGAGTAAAAGGGCATCAGGAGTAAAAAGGGCATCAGGAGTAAAAAGGGAATCAGGAGTAAAGGGCATCAGGAGTAAAAAGGGCATCAGGAGTAAAGGGCATCAGGAGTAAAGGGGAATCAGGAGGAATCATACCCAGGGCGTAGAAGGTGGATCGATCCATCGTCGCCGCATCTTTGGGCTCGAACAGAAACGAGGCGACTTCCTTCCGGGTGAACAGGTTGGGGTCGGTCTGAGGCAGAGCCAGACGCTTCAGCTGCAGCGCCAGCGACGTCATCGTCACGACCTGGGAAGAAACACAGTTAACCACACTGTTAGGACCCCGACCCCGCCCCCACAGGCTCCGCCTCCTCACTACACACACAAGATTATTATTCAGTAAAGTATACAAGCGAGACATTTTACATTTTCATATTTGATTTTTTTTTAAATAAAAATCCTATGATCGGCAAAAACAATGTCCATAAACCGGGTGGGGCTGCACTAACGATTATTTTGATAATCGATTTATCTACTGATTATTTTTACGATTAATCGATTAATCGCTTGGCTGTGAAAGGTGCATGGAAATTGCCTTTTTTCGATTTTTTGACCACATAAAGCTAAAGTGGCGCCGCTTGAGGACGTGTTGATGGAGTAAACTTAAAGTAAACATTTGTAGGAGGCTCTTTGTGCCAATTCTGCCTCTGATTGGACGAGACAAAGACAGATATTTATGAAATTTACAATGTAGAAAACACCACAGACCCTCACTTTAAAAACAAAGTAGGTTTTCATCCAAAATACATAAATGTCATGTCATTTTTGCTCTATTTTAGTCTGTGTTCACTAGAAAACGATTAATCAATTACTGAAATAGTTGACAACTATTTCAGTAATTGATTAGTTGTCGATTAATCGATTAGTTGTTGCAGCCCTAAAACCGGGCATTGCTTCTCCTGCTGTAACAGATCTATTATTCTATAAAACCGAGTCAGACCCAGATGCATCAGCTGTTGCCATTCACCAAAGCACGCGGCGGAAAAAACAATAACAGCGATCGCTCGTATATATAATTGACAACTTCTAAATCCCAGCCTCGCGCCTGTAGAACATTAATTCAGTGATATTTTATTCTTTTTTTGCGCCATCCTTATTTCCCTGCAGATATGATGAGCCGTTTCCATCCTTCACTTCATGTAACTCTTTAAGCTCGTGTCCAACAGTCGGTGTTTTCTATTATGTCCACACTGATGTAATTTATATCACTGATTAATCTCTTAACCCCATTTTCTCCAGTTTTACCCAAATCTAAAGCTTCTTCACAGGAGCTCACGGGGCTATAGGCCAGTGTAACGTCTCATTTGAAAGCTAAGACCAGCAAAACGGATCTTTACCCGCGGCTTCATCACTTTCTTGCTGCTCTTTCGTGGCTTTGTTTGCTGCGTTTCCGTCTCGTTTTGTGGCCGTTTTGATGCTTTAGATTTGGGTAAAGCTGGAGAAAACGCGCTCGGTGAAGGCGGGGGTTAAGAGGTTAGACCGGAGCTAAAGTCGCCCGTGTTTGTCTCACTAAAGCCTCCGTTATCTCCGTTATTCTGTCTAGTTTCTGTAGTTTCTGTAGTTTCTGTTGTTCTAAAGTCTCGGACATGAACAGGTTTGAGTCTCACAGTTTAATAATAAAATAATAAAAGTGAATTACCTTAAATCCGCAGATATTCCGGTGTTTTTTACAAAATTCACGTGTGAGGAAACCAACCCGGAAGCACGATGCCGATGGAGGAAGTGACGTCAGAACCGACATCCGGCCCACGAGCGCCGATATTTCTTTTTATATTTTTTTTAATAAAGAGAATAAATAAAAACTACCTATTAAACATTGTCTAAAAGAACCGTATGTAATGACGTCAAATATAAAATATAATTTTCATGTTGATTTGAAAGTTAAAGGTTTTGTTTTGAAAACCACGTGTTTATCATGAAGTCTCTTAAAGGGACCGAGGTGAGTAAATCAGCTACAGTTTTTATGGTGCTTTTTAGTGTTGTTTTAGTACCAGACGCAGTACTGCAGTGAAGTATCTGAGTCTGTAGTAATATATGCAGTACCAGACGCAGTAATGCAGTGACTTCATTTCACGCCTCATGAACCACAGACAGTTTGAGTTAACGCTGAAGCTCTGAGCGTAAATAAGAGGAGGGGGCGTGGCCTGGTCTGGGCCTGGTCTGGACCTGGTCTGGGCCTAGTCTGGGCCTGGAACACCTGCCGTTCCTCAGATCACATGACCAGAGCTGAGGGTGATGGTCCTTCGTCACCACAGTCCGATACAGCGACTGTCTGTCGACCTCACGCTCCATCCTCACTGAGACACTTGAACTCCTCCCCCTGAGGCGAGGACCAGGAGGAGCTGATCCTCATCCCGGCCTCTTCACACTCGCCTCAAACCTGAGGATCACAGTCTGACCTTTAACCTTTACTTTCTCACTTTAACTTCATTCGTTTGTTTTTTCCGTCTCTCCTCACATCAGGTACAGGAGCTTTAAAGTGGCAGCGGTTCCTCTGTTGTCCCTGCAGTCCCCCCCCTCCCTCCCTTACTCCCCCCTGACTCCTCCCCCCTGACTCCTCCCCCTCCCTCCCTTACTCCCCCCCCCCTCACTCCTCCCCCTCCTCCCCCTCAGACGATCATATCTCCCTCCTCTCTCTCTCCTCTCAGTTGGTTCCAGCTCCCGTCTGGATAATCCGCACATTTGTTCCTGTGGACGATGTTTGTCTTTTCCATGGACGATGTTGGACAGACTCGACCTCTGACCTCTGACCTCTGACCTCTGACCTCTGACCTCTGACCTCCCGCAGGTGACTTTCTCTTCACTAACACACAAGCTCTTTTAAGATCCAGATGTTTTTGAAAAGTCTAGAAACATCCAAACTGTGAGTGAACATCTGCAGGTGAGTTCCTGTTTTAATAAGATTCTTATTGTTCCTGCAGCAGCTGCTTTAAAGAGGCTTTAGTTCAGGTCAAAGGTCATCAGATCCATAACAATAATAATAATAATAATAATAATCATAATCATAATCATAATCATAATAATAATAATCAGGAACAAGGAGGAACACGAGCTCGTTACATAAATATATTTCAGATTTTCTGCCAATGGAACAAGAAAAAAGAACCTCTGAGTTTACGCCTCATTTGAAAGCTAAGCACATCTTTTTCCTTGAGCATTTTTGTCACTTTTTTGTTGTGTTTTTCCAGCAGCTTTTAGATTTGGGTAAAGCCATGACCCCCTGCAGCTGGACACATGTGTATGTCATGTTCACTCTGAGACTCTTCTGTTTCTCACATTAAAGTATTGGTACTAGTAAAGTAGTAGTACTTTTTAGTAAAGTAGTAGTACTTTTTAGTAAAGTAGTAGTACTTTTTAGTAAAGTAGTAGTACTTTTTAGTAAAGTAGTAGTACTTTAAATATCTGCGTAGGGGGCGGGGCTTGTGAACAGGTCAAAGTGTTTCATTCGTTGAGTCGCTGGAGGAAGCTCCGCCTCCTTCAGCCTGACCCTGAGCAGGAGATGTTTGTCCAGGCACAGGGAGGACCACAAGAATAACACACTACAACTGTAGAGGCACCATCAGTGAGAAGCACTGGTATACAAGTATTAGTGTATATATATGTGTATATATATAGGTATATATACAGTACTGTGTTAGAGGTTCAGAGTAAACAGTCTGTGCTGAGTTCAGTGACAGCAGGAATTTCCTGAGTTTCCGCTCATTCACTGAACTTTGAAGTTTGAGAAACATTTTTCTGAACGACTCGTCCTCAGAACAATGAGCCGTCAGGTATACTTCAAATACTTCAAATACTTCAAATACTTTATCCTACTTTAAACTACTTCATCCTCCAACTTTATTTATTCTATTTTATCCGACTTCACATTCAGGAAACAAATCAAAACAGATCAATTGCTCGAGTAAAAGTACAGATACTATTACACCTCAGTGAGTATGAGTATTACCGTAAATTCTCTAGTACTGGCCTGTATTCCATTAGGGGCCGGGTCTCCGACAGAGGCCGGGTCTGACAGGGGCCGGGTTCGCGGCTGGCGGAGGCAAATTAAAGCCTCTAAAACAGGCCGGGGCTTTTATTAGAAACTATAGCAGTAGAAATATTCCCCATGTTAGGAGTTTGTCTCATACTGGTGTAAATGAAAACTCAGGTGCAGGAAGTAACAAACTGAACCCGGGCCGAGGGCGACGCTGCGGAGGAGCTGATCCCAGCGTAACTTTGACACAGATTTAGCCACTTTTCAAACCTCCTGTGACCATATTTGGAAACAGGGCAAATGTTGTGTGACCCTCCAGGGTTTTAATAAAGTCTCCATCGCGTCTTCAAAGCACGTCCAGCTGCTCCGTGTGCAGGTCAGTCCCACGCCTCAAAATAACTCCTCCCATCAGCGCGAGCGTCTCGTCTTCTCTCGGGTCAGTCTCATGATCGATCACAAACACAAACGCTCCGTCTAAACTCGCCTTTTACACAAGATAACAACAAATAATCCGAAACAGAAACCTGCAGTGACACTGATGTCAAAGCTCCGCTAACAGCAACGAAACACTTCCTGTTGGGTCAGTGCGAGATGTTCTGCTCCGGAGGGACGGTCTGCTGTGAAAACGTGAGATATCATGACACAGGTTCGGGCCAGGGAAATGGTTTAACCTCTTAACTCCCGCCTGAACCGAGAGGATCTTTTTCCTCACGTCATCACTTTTTTTTCCCAACATTTTTTTGTTGGGTTTTCAACTCATTTTTGTCAATTTTTTGTCATTTTTTTCGTCCATTTTTAATCAATTTTTCGTCACTTTTTTGTATTTTTTTTGTCATTTTTATCACATTCTTGTCATTTTATTGTCATTTTATTGTCAATTTTTTGTCACATTTTTTGTCACATTTTTTGTCATATTTGTGTCATTTTTTTCGTCCATTTTTAATCATTTTTTTATCACATTTTTGTCATTTTTTCGTTCCATTTTTCGTCCATTTTTAATCAATTTTTTGTCATTTTTTCGTCACTTTTTTCGTCCATTTTTAATCAATTTTTTGTCATTTTTTCGTCACTTTTTTCGTCCATTTTTAATCAATTTTTTGTCATTTTTTCGTCACTTTTTTCGTCCATTTTTAATCAATTTTTTGTCACATTTTTGTCACTTTTTCGTCACTTTTTTGTATTTTTTTTGTCATTTTTATCACATTCTTGTCATTTTATCGTCAATTTTTCGTCCATTTTTTATCACATTTTTGTCATTTTTTCGTCCATTTTTCGTCCATTTTTAATCAATTTTTTGTCACTTTTTTGTCACTTTTTCATAAATTTTTCATCACTTTTTTGTCACATTTCCATCATTGTTTTATTGCTATTTTCACAGCTTTTTTTCCCTTTTGGATTGGGGTAAAGCCAAACTGGAGAAAATGTGCTCGGTTTAGGCGGGAGTTAAGGGGTTAAAACCTTAAGGATTAGGATTATTTGTATTTTTAGCCAAACTCACAGCAGACCGTCCCTCCGGAGCAGACGATCTAGCACTAACACTTCCTGTTGTCCCGACAAAATAAAACGATGTTCCAGCCGCTGGGAGAGGGTTTGAAATGTTACTTAATAAATGAACCGAATATTTTAGGTGCAAATGGACAAAAATCTCCTTTTTCTTCATTTTCCTGGTCGTCCGTTTTGCTCAAATAGAAATAAAGGCCTGTCTCTAATTGTGGCCTGGTTCCAATAAAGGCCTGGTTTACGGTATCTAAAGTACTGCACCACAGCGCCCCCTGCTGTTCACAGATTGGCCTTTGGATCGGCTCCTGAAGTAAAGTCCAGGTCTGTAAATCCTGAGTCTTTGGTCCGAACCAAACGATCCGGAAAAAACAAGACGGACGTTTCTGCTCCGGCTCCAAACTCTGAGTCAGCGAGGAATTCAGCCCCGGGGAGGAGTTCTCCCACGCTAAAACATGTACAATGGGGTCTGTGCAGGAGCTTCTGTTCCCACATTACAAACATGTACAATGGGGTCTGTGCAGGAGTTCTCCCACACTCAAACATGCACAATGGGGTCTGTGCAGGGACATAGTGATGATACTAAAGCAGAGGTTTCGGGCGTGGGCTCCGATACTTTACTCTAACGATACTTGGTTTTCGATACCGATACTTAAACGATACTTTTCCCGAAGTCTGAACGGAAACATCTGCTGAACATCTGCACAAGATCAGGTTCATCTGCAACGGCGGGAAATGTGGGGAAGAAATGGGAAAAACTGGGGCAAAAAAATTGAAAAAAAAAAGAGAAAAAATTGAGAAACTGTGGCAAAAAAATGGAAAAAAATGGGGATAAATTGGGAAAATATTGATAATTTAAAAAAAAAATAGGGAATAAGAAAACAATGGGGAAAAATATGAACAAAATTGAAAAAAGAAATGAGAAAAATTGGGCAAAAATGTAGGGAAAAAATCAGTTAATTTGAGCTGAAAAGGTTGAGTTGGTCTGTGAATCGTCTCTCGCTCTGAGGCTGGTTTTGGGTTCCTGAACTGAGTCTGTTTTTAGATGTTTCTTTGTGGAGCTGAGGCCGTTTTTAGATGTTTCTTTGTGGAGCTGAGGCTGGTTTTGGTTTTTTAGATGTTTCTTTGTGGAGCTGAGGCGGGTTTTAGATGTTTCTTTGTGGAACTGAGTCCGTTTTTAGATGTTTCTTTGTGGAGCTGAGGCGGGTTTTAGATGTTTCTTTGTGGAACTGAGTCTGTTTTTAGATGTTTCTTTGTGGAGCTGAGTCCGTTTTTAGATGTTTCTTTGTGGAGCTGAGGCTGGTTTTGGTTTCCTGAGCTGAGTCTGTTTTTAGATGTTTCTTTGTGGAGCTGAGTCTGTTTTAGATGTTTCTTTGTGGAGCTGAGTCTGTTTTTAGATGTTTCTTTGTGGAGCTGAGTCTGTTTTAGATGTTTCTTTGTGGAGCTGAGTCTGTTTTAGATGTTTCTTTGTGGAGCTGAGTCCGTTTTTAGATGTTTCTTTGTGGAGCTGAGTCCGTTTTTAGATGTTTCTTTGTGGAGCTGAGGCTGGTTTTGGTTTCCTGAGCTGAGTCTGTTTTTAGATGTTTCTTTGTGGAGCTGAGTCTGTTTTAGATGTTTCTTTGTGGAGCTGAGTCTGTTTTTAGATGTTTCTTTGTGGAGCTGAGTCTGTTTTAGATGTTTCTTTGTGGAGCTGAGTCCGTTTTTAGATGTTTCTTTGTGGAGCTGAGTCCATTTTTAGATGTTTCTTTGTGGAGCTGAGGCTGGTTTTGGTTTCCTGAGCTGAGTCTGTTTTTAGATGTTTCTTTGTGGAGCTGAGTCTGTTTTAGATGTTTCTTTGTGGAGCTGAGTCTGTTTTTAGATGTTTCTTTGTGGAGCTGAGGCTGTTTTAGATGTTTCTTTGTGGAGCTGAGTCCGTTTTTAGATGTTTCTTTGTGGAGCTGAGTCCATTTTTAGATGTTTCTTTGTGGAGCTGAGGCTGGTTTTGGTTTCCTGAAGTGAGTCCATTTTTAGATGTTTCTTTGTGGAGCTGAGGCTGGTTTTGGTTTCCTGAACTGAGTCTGGTTTTAGATGTTTCTTTGTGGAGCTGGGGCTGGTTTTGGTTTCCTGAACTGAGTCTGGTTTTAGATGTTTCTTTGTGGAGCTGGGGCTGGTTTTGGGTTCCTGAACTGAGGCTGTTTTTAGATGTTTCTTTGTGGAGCTGAGGCTGGTTTTAGATGTTTCTTTGTGGAGCTGAGTCTGTTTTTAGATGTTTCTTTGTGGAGCTGAGGCTGGTTTTAGATGTTTCTTTGTGGAGCTGAGGCTGGTTTTAGATGTTTCTTCGTGGAGCTGAGGCTGGTTTTAGATGTTTCTTTCACAATAAAGGCACTATAATGCAACTAAAGATGGATTTTCACAATAAAAGCACTATAATGCAACTGAATATGGATTTTCACAATAAAAGCACTATAATGCAACTAAAGATGGATTTTCACAATAAAAGCACTATAATGCACCTGAATATGGATTTCCACAATAAAAGCCCTATAATGCAACTGAATAGGGATTTTCACAATAAAAGCCCTATAACGCAATTAAATATTGATTTTCACAATAAAAGCACTATAAAAAAAATTAAATATGGATTTTCACAATAAAAGCACTATAAAAAAATTAAATATGGATTTTCATAATAAAAGCACTATAATGTAACTAAATATGTATTTTCACAATAAAAGCCCTATAATGCAACTAAATATGGATTTTCACAATAAAAACACTATAACACAATTAAATATGGATTTTCATAATAAAAGCCCTATAATGCAACTGAATATGGATTTTCACAATAAAAGCCCTATAATGCAACTGAATATGGATTTTCACAATAAAAGCCCTATAATGCAACTGAATATGGATTTTCACAATAAAAGCCTTATAATGCAACTGAATATGGATTTTCATAATAAAAGCCCTATTATGCAACTAAATATGGATTTTCACAATAAAAGCCCTATAATGCAATTAAATATGGATTTTCACAATAAAAGCCCTATAATGCAACTGAATATGGATTTTCACAATAAAAGCCCTATTATGCAACTAAATATGGATTTTCACAATAAAAGCCCTATAATGCAACTAAATATGGATTTTCACAATAAAAGCCCTATAATGCAATTAAATATGGATTTTCACAATAAAAGCCCTATAATGCAACTGAATATGGATTTTCACAATAAAATCCCTATAATGCAACTGAATATGGATTTTCACAATAAAAGCCATATAATGCAACTGAATAGGGGTTTTCACAATAAAAGCCCTATAATACAACTAAATATGGATTTTCACAATAAAAGCCCAATAATGCAACGGAATATGGATTTTCACAATAAAAGCCCTATAATGCAACTGAATATGGATTTTCACAATAAAAGCCCTATAATGCAACTAAATATGGATTTTCACAATAAAAGCACTATAACACAATTAAATATGGATTTTCACAATAAAAGCACTATAATGCAACTAAATATGGATTTTCACAATAAAAGCCCTATAATGCAACTAAATATGGATTTTCACAATAAAAGCACTATAATGCAATTAAATATGGATTTTCACAATAAAAGCCCTATAATGCAACGGAATAGGGATTTTCATAATAAAAGCCCTATAATGCAACGGAATAGGGATTTTCACAATAAAAGCCGTATAATGCAACTAAATATGGATTTTCACAATAAAAGCCCTATAATGCAACTAAATATGGATTTTCATAATAAAAGCCCTATAATGCAACTAAATATGGATTTTCATAATAAAAGCACTATAATGCAACGGAATAGGGATTTTCACAATAAAAGCCCTATAATGCAACTAAATATGGATTTTCACAATAAAAGCCCTATAATGCAACTGAATAGGGATTTTCACAATAAAAGCCCTATAACGCAATTAAATATTGATTTTCACAATAAAAGCACTATAAAAAAAATTAAATATGGATTTTCACAATAAAAGCACTATAAAAAAATTAAATATGGATTTTCATAATAAAAGCACTATAATGTAACTAAATATGTATTTTCACAATAAAAGCCCTATAATGCAACTAAATATGGATTTTCACAATAAAAACACTATAACACAATTAAATATGGATTTTCATAATAAAAGCCCTATAATGCAACTGAATATGGATTTTCACAATAAAAGCCCTATAATGCAACTGAATATGGATTTTCACAATAAAAGCCCTATAATGCAACTGAATATGGATTTTCACAATAAAAGCCTTATAATGCAACTGAATATGGATTTTCATAATAAAAGCCCTATAATGCAACTAAATATGGATTTTCACAATAAAAGCCCTATAATGCAATTAAATATGGATTTTCACAATAAAAGCCCTATAATGCAACTGAATATGGATTTTCACAATAAAAGCCCTATTATGCAACTAAATATGGATTTTCACAATAAAAGCCCTATAATGCAACTAAATATGGATTTTCACAATAAAAGCCCTATAATGCAATTAAATATGGATTTTCACAATAAAAGCCCTATAATGCAACTGAATATGGATTTTCACAATAAAATCCCTATAATGCAACTGAATATGGATTTTCACAATAAAAGCCATATAATGCAACTGAATAGGGGTTTTCACAATAAAAGCCCTATAATACAACTAAATATGGATTTTCACAATAAAAGCCCAATAATGCAACGGAATATGGATTTTCACAATAAAAGCCCTATAATGCAACTGAATATGGATTTTCACAATAAAAGCCCTATAATGCAACTAAATATGGATTTTCACAATAAAAGCACTATAACACAATTAAATATGGATTTTCACAATAAAAGCACTATAATGCAACTAAATATGGATTTTCACAATAAAAGCCCTATAATGCAACTAAATATGGATTTTCACAATAAAAGCACTATAATGCAATTAAATATGGATTTTCACAATAAAAGCCCTATAATGCAACGGAATAGGGATTTTCATAATAAAAGCCCTATAATGCAACGGAATAGGGATTTTCACAATAAAAGCCGTATAATGCAACTAAATATGGATTTTCACAATAAAAGCCCTATAATGCAACTAAATATGGATTTTCATAATAAAAGCCCTATAATGCAACTAAATATGGATTTTCATAATAAAAGCACTATAATGCAACGGAATAGGGATTTTCACAAAAAAAGCCCTATAATGCAACTAAATATGGATTTTCACAATAAAAGCCCTATAATGCAACGGAATAGGGATTTTCATAATAAAAGCCCTATAACGCAACTGAATAGGGATTTTAACAATAAAAGCACTATAAAAAAATTAAATATGGATTTTCACAATAAAAGCACTATAAAAAAATTAAATATGGATTTTCATAATAAAAGCACTATAATGTAACTAAATATGTATTTTCACAATAAAAGCCCTATAATGCAACTAAATATGGATTTTCACAATAAAAACACTATAACACAATTAAATATGGATTTTCATAATAAAAGCCCTATAATGCAACTGAATATGGATTTTCACAATAAAAGCCCTATAATGCAACTGAATATGGATTTTCACAATAAAAGCCCTATAATGCAACTGAATATGGATTTTCACAATAAAAGCCTTATAATGCAACTGAATATGGATTTTCATAATAAAAGCCCTATAATGCAACTAAATATGGATTTTCACAATAAAAGCCCTATAATGCAATTAAATATGGATTTTCACAATAAAAGCCCTATAATGCAACTGAATATGGATTTTCACAATAAAAGCCCTATTATGCAACTAAATATGGATTTTCACAATAAAAGCCCTATAATGCAACTAAATATGGATTTTCACAATAAAAGCCCTATAATGCAACTGAATATGGATTTTCACAATAAAATCCCTATTATGCAACTAAATATGGATTTTCACAATAAAAGCCCTATAATGCAACTAAATATGGATTTTCACAATAAAAGCCCTATAATGCAATTAAATATGGATTTTCACAATAAAAGCCCTATAATGCAACTGAATATGGATTTTCACAATAAAATCCCTATAATGCAACTGAATATGGATTTTCACAATAAAAGCCATATAATGCAACTGAATAGGGGTTTTCACAATAAAAGCCCTATAATACAACTAAATATGGATTTTCACAATAAAAGCCCAATAATGCAACGGAATATGGATTTTCACAATAAAAGCCCTATAATGCAACTGAATATGGATTTTCACAATAAAAGCCCTATAATGCAACTAAATATGGATTTTCACAATAAAAGCACTATAACACAATTAAATATGGATTTTCACAATAAAAGCACTATAATGCAACTAAATATGGATTTTCACAATAAAAGCCCTATAATGCAACTAAATATGGATTTTCACAATCAAAGCACTATAACACAATTAAATATGGATTTTCACAATAAAAGCCCTATAATGCAACTGAATAGGGATTTTCACAATAAAAGCACTATAATACAACTAAATATGGATTTTCACAATAAAAGCACTATAACACAATTAAATATGGATTTTCACAATAAAAGCCCTATAATGCAACTGAATAGGGATTTTCACAATAAAAGCACTATAATACAACTAAATATGGATTTTCATAATAAAAGCACTATAATGCAACTAAATATGGATTTTCACAATAAAAGCACTATAAAAAAACTTAAATATGGATTTTCATAATAAAAGCACTATAATGCAACTGAATATGGATTTTCACAATAAAAGCCCTATAATGCAACTGAATATGGATTTTCACAATAAAAGCACTATAATGCGACTGAATATGGATTTTCACAATAAAAGCACTATAATGCAACTGAATATGGATTTTCACAATAAAAGCACCATAATGCAACTAAATAGGGATTTTCACAATAAAAGCACTATAATAGAATTTAATAAGGATTTTCACAATAAAAGCACCATAATACAACTAAATAGGGATTTTCACAATAAAAGCACCATAATACAATTAAATGGGGATTTTCAAAGTTCCCATTTATGATGTGTCCGAAAATTTGGAAAATATTCAGAAAAAAATGAAAAGACAAGAGTGAATAAGTGCAGGGGAAAAAAGTGCCCAAAATAATGTGTTGCAATGTGAAAAATGTCACAAAACAAATGGAAAAAACATAAATAAATGTGGGAAAAATGTATGAAAAAAAGGTAAAAATGCCAATCAGTGTATGTATGTATGTATGCTCCTGGTGTTTCCCACGCTGACTCAGTCATGTTTGGTATCCACGTGTAGCAGGAAAGGCTGACACTGACGTCCTCTCTCCTCAGTGAGCGATGCCTCAGTGATGTCCTGGTCCGATGGATCGGATCCAGACGCGCTCAGACCGGGCTCAGACCCGGACTCGGACGCGGGCCGGTCCCGCTGCGTCCTGGGCGTGGTCCCGGTGGTCTACTACACCGTGCTGCTGTGTGTCGGGCTGCCAGGTGAGCCACTCTCTGACCACATCGCTCTGTGGCGGCCATGTTTGTAGTCTTTAACTCCGCCCCTCTCCTCAGTGAACTGCCATGTTTGTAGTCTTTAACTCCGCCCCTCTCCTCAGTGAACTGCCATGTTTGTGGTCTTTAACTCCGCCTCTCTCCACAGTGAACTGCCATGTTTGTAGTCTTTAACTCCACCCCTCTCCCCAGTGAACTGCCATGTTTGTAGTCTTTAACTCCGCCTCTCTCCACAGTGAACTGCCATGTTTGTAGTCTTTAACTCCGCCCCTCTCCACAGTGAACTGCCATGTTTGTAGTCTTTAACTCCGCCCCTCTCCACAGTGAACTGCCATGTTTGTAGTCTTTAACTCCGCCCCTCTCCACAGTGAACTGCCATGTTTGTAGTCTTTAACTCCGCCCCTCTCCACAGTGAACTGCCGTGTTTGTAGTCTTTAACCCCGCCTCTCTCCACAGTGAACTGCCATGTTTGTAGTCTTTAACTCCGCCCCTCTCCACAGTGAACTGCCGTGTTTGTAGTCTTTAACTCCGCCCCTCTCCACAGTGAACTGCCATGTTTGTAGTCTCTAACTCCGCCCCTCTCCTCAGTGAACTGCCATGTTTGTAGTTTTTAACTCCGCCCCTCTCCACAGTGAACTGCCATGTTTGTAGTCTTTAACTCCGCCCCTCTCCACAGTGAACTGCCATGTTTGTAGTCTTTAACTCCGCCCCTCTCCACAGTGAACTGCCATGTTTGTAGTCTTTAACTCCGCCTCTCTCCACAGTGAACTGCCATGTTTGTAGTCTTTAACTCCGCCTCTCTCCACAGTGAACTGCCGTGTTTGTAGTCTTTAACTCCGCCCCTCTCCCCAGTGAACTGCCATGTTTGTAGTCTTTAACTCCACCCCCCTCCACAGTGAACTGCCATGTTTGTAGTCTTTAACTCCGCCCCTCTCCACAGTGAACTGCCATGTTTGTAGTCTTTAACTCCGCCTCTCTCCACAGTGAACTGCCATGTTTGTAGTCTTTAACTCCGCCCCTCTCCACAGTGAACTGCCATGTTTGTAGTCTTTAACTCCGCCCCTCTCCACAGTGAACTGCCATGTTTGTAGTCTTTAACTCCGCCCCTCTCCACAGTGAACTGCCATGTTTGTAGTCTTTAACTCCGCCTCTCTCCACAGTGAACTGCCATGTTTGTAGTCTTTAACTCCGCCCCTCTCCACAGTGAACTGCCATGTTTGTAGTCTTTAACTCCGCCCCTCTCCACAGTGAACTGCCATGTTTGTAGTCTTTAACTCCGCCCCTCTCCACAGTGAACTGCCATGTTTGTAGTCTTTAACTCCGCCCCTCTCCACAGTGACCTGCCATGTTTGTAGTCTTTAACTCCGCCCCTCTCCACAGTGAACTGCCATGTTTGTAGTCTTTAACTCCGCCCCCTCCACAGTGAACTGCCATGTTTGTAGTCTTTAACTCCGCCCCTCTCCACAGTGAACTGCCATGTTTGTAGCCTTTGACTCCGCCCCTCTCCACAGTGAACTGCCATGTTTGTAGTCTTTAACTCCGCCCCTCTCCACAGTGAACTGCCGTGTTTGTAGTCTTTAACTCCGCCCCTCTCCACAGTGAACTGCCGTGTTTGTAGTCTTTAACTCCGCCCCTCTCCACAGTGAACGGCCATGTTTGTAGTCTTTAACCCCGCCCCTCTCCACAGTGAACTGCCATGTTTGTAGTCTCTAACTCCGCCCCTCTCCACAGTGAACTGCCATGTTTGTAGTCTTTAACTCCGCCTCCCTCCACAGTGAACTGCCATGTTTGTAGTCTCTAACTCCGCCCCTCTCCACAGTGAACTGCCATGTTTGTAGTCTTTAACTCCGCCCCTCTCCACAGTGAACTGCCATGTTTGTAGTCTCTAACTCCGCCCCTCTCCACAGTGAACTGCCATGTTTGTAGTCTTTAACTCCGCCCCTCTCCACAGTGAACTGCCATGTTTGTAGTCTTTAACTCCTCCCCTCTCCACAGTGAACTGCCATGTTTGTAGTCTTTAACTCCGCCCCTCTCCACAGTGAACTGCCATGTTCGTAGTCTATAACTCCGCCTCTCTCCACAGTGAACTGCCATGTTTGTAGTCTTTAACTCCGCCCCTCTCCACAGTGAACTGCCATGTTTGTAGTCTTTAACTCCGCCCCTCTCCACAGTGAACTGCCATGTTTGTAGTCTTTAACTCCGCCCCTCTCCACAGTGAACTGCCATGTTTGTAGTCTTTAACTCCGCCCCTCTCCACAGTGAACTGCCATGTTTGTAGTCTTTAACTCCGCCTCTCTCCTCAGTGAACTGCCATGTTTGTAGTCTTTAACTCCGCCCCTCTCCTCAGTGAACTGCCATGTTTGTAGTCTTTAACTCCGCCCCTCTCCACAGTGAACTGCCATGTTTGTAGTCTTTAACTCCGCCCCTCTCCACAGTGAACTGCCATGTTTGTAGTCTTTAACTCCGCCCCCCTCCACAGTGAACTGCCATGTTTGTAGTCTTTAACCCCGCCCCTCTCCACAGTGAACTGCCATGTTTGTAGTCTTTAACTCCGCCCCTCTCCACAGTGAACTGCCATGTTTGTAGTCTTTAACTCCGCCCCTCTCCACAATGAACTGCCATGTTTGTAGTCTTTAACTCCGCCCCTCTCCACAGTGAACTGCCATGTTTGTAGTCTTTAACTCCGCCCCTCTCCACAGTGAACTGCCATGTTTGTAGTCTTTAACTCCGCCTCTCTCCACAGTGAACTGCCATGTTTGTAGTCTTTAACTCCGCCCCTCTCCACAGTGAACTGCCATGTTTGTAGTCTTTAACTCCGCCTCTCTCCACAGTGAACTGCCATGTTTGTAGTCTTTAACTCCGCCCCTCTCCTCAGTGAACTGCCATGTTTGTCGTCTTTAACTCCGCCTCTCTCCACAGTGAACTGCCATGTTTGTAGTCTTTAACTCCGCCCCTCTCCTCAGTGAACTGCCATGTTTGTCGTCTTTAACTCCGCCTCTCTCCCCAGTGAACTGCCATGTTTGTAGTCTTTAACTCCGCCCCTCTCCACAGTGAACTGCCATGTTTGTAGTCTTTAACTCCGCCCCTCTCCCCAGTGAACTGCCATGTTTGTAGCCTTTAACTCCGCCTCTCTCCACAGTGAACTGCCATGTTTGTAGTCTTTAACTCCGCCCCTCTCCACAGTGAACTGCCATGTTTGTAGTCTTTAACTCCGCCTCTCTCCACAGTGAACTGCCATGTTTGTAGTCTTTAACTCCGCCCCTCTCTCCTCAGTGAACTGCCATGTTTGTAATCTTTAACTCCGCCTCTCTCCTCAGTGAACTGCCATGTTTGTAGTCTTTAACCCCGCCCCTCTCCCCAGTGAACTGCCATGTTTGTAGTCTTTAACTCCGCCCCTCTCCACAGTGAACTGCCATGTTTGTAGTCTTTAACTCCGCCCCTCTCCACAGTGAACTGCCATGTTTGTAGTCTATAACTCCGCCTCTCTCCACAGTGAACTGCCATGTTTGTAGTCTTTAACTCCGCCCCTCTCCACAGTGAACTGCCATGTTTGTAGTCTTTAACTCCGTCCCTCTCCACAGTGAACTGACATGTTTGTAGTCTTTAACTCCGCCCCTCTCCACAGTGAACTGCCATGTTTGTAGTCTTTAACTCCGCCCCTCTCCACAGTGAACTGCCATGTTTGTAGTCTTTAACTCCGCCCCTCTCCACAGTGAACTGCCTGGCGCTCGCCGCTCTGTGCCGCCTCTGCGCTCGCTCTAAGTCGCCGCTGAACGCGTTCCTGGTGTCCATGACGACGGCGGACATGTTGGCGCAGGTGTGCATCGTGCTGGTGGACTTCCTGTTGGAGACGGCGGTGTTCCATCGGGCCGTGCCGCCGCTGTTGCTGCGTGTGGTGAGTGCGGTGGAGTTCGGTGCTAACCACGCCTCCATCTGGGCGGCGGTTCCTCTGACGGTGGACCGTTACGCGGCGCTCTGCCACCCCCTGCTGCACCGGAGGCTGCGCTCGCCGTCACGGACGCGCCGCACCATCGGCGCCGTGATCCTGCTCGCGCTCGCCTCCGGGATCCCCTTCTTCTACTGGCCCGACCTGTGGCGCACGCAGACCCCGCCCACCGCCCGCGACGCCGCCCTCATCTGGAGTCACGTGACCATCATCTACTTCCTGCCCTGCGCCATCTTCCTCACGCTGAACGCTCGCATCGTGTGGACGCTGCGGCACAGGTGACCATTTAACCAGAGCGCTCGCCATCGGGAAGCCCAAATACACCTACAGAGGGATTTTCACAATAAAAGCACCATAATAGAATTTAATAAGGATTTTCACAATAAAAACACTATAATACAACTACATAGGGATTTTCACAATAAAAGCACTATAATAGAATTTAATAAGGATTTTCACAATAAAAGCACTATAATACAACTAAATAGGGATTTTCACAATAAAAGCACTATAATATAATTTAATGAGGATTTTCACAATAAAAGCACCATAATACACCTAAATAGGGATTTTCACAATAAAAGCACCATAATACAACTAAATAGGGATTTTCACAATAAAAGCACCATAATACACCTAAATAGGGATTTTCACAATAAAAGCACCATAATACAACTAAATAGGGATTTTCACAATAAAAGCACCATAATACACCTTAATAGGGATTTTCACAATAAAAGCACCATAATACACCTAAATAGGGATTTTCACAATAAAAGCACCATAATGCAACTAAATAGGGATTTTCATAATAAAAGCACAATAATACAACTAAATAGGGATTTTCATAATAAAAGCACAATAATACAACTAAATAGGGATTTTCACAATAAAAGCACCATAATAGAATTTAATAGGGATTTTCACAATAAAAGCACTATAATAGAATTTAATAAGGATTTTCACAATAAAAGTTCCATAATACAACTAAATAGGGATTTTCACAAAAAAAGCACTATGATACAATTTTATGATAATTTTTTGTTGCGACATAGTTGCCGTATATAATTAAATAGGAGCTTTTGGAACATTCTGGATTTTCACAATAAAAGCTTGTTTTGTGATTTCCCAGGATTAATTTGGACTTTTATGTAAATGTACCTGCACTTGTGTCCCAGGTCGCGGTTGAGGCTGGAGCCTGCAGACCTGAAGCCCCCCCTGCAGACGGCCCCCCTGTCCGTGGGGCCCCCTCGCTCCGTGGCCCTGTCCGTGGGGCCCCCTCGCTCCGCGGCCCTGTCCGTGGGGCCCCCTCGCTCCGCGGCCCTGTCCGTGGGTCCCCCTCGCTCCGTGGCCCTCCTCCTCTGGCTGAGCGGGGCCTTCTCGCTCCTGTGGGGCCCCCGGGTGGTGGCCCTGCTGCTGCACCTGCACCTGTCCACGGTGAACCGCTCCTGGGGCGTCCACCTGCTCTACGACCTCGCCAACATGGCCGCCATGCTCAACACGGCGCTCAACCTGCTGCTGTACTGCGCCACGAGCCGGCCAATCAGGAGAGCCGCTCACGACGTCGTGTGTGACATCATCAGGAGCAGGGCGGGGCTAAACCGGGAAATAACAGGATTAAACCGGGACTAAACCAGGATTAAACCGGGACTAAACCAGGATTAAACCGGGATTTAACCGGGACTAAACCAGGATTAAACCAGGACTAAACCGGGACTAAACCAGGATTAAACCAGGATTAAACCGGGACTAAACCAGGATTAAACCGGGACTAAACCAGGATTAAACCAGGATTAAACCAGGATTTAACCGGGACTAAACCAGGATTAAACCGGGATTTAACCGGGACTAAACCAGGATTAAACCAGGACTAAACCGGGACTAAACCAGGATTAAACCAGGATTAAACCGGGACTAAACCAGGATTAAACCAGGATTAAACCAGGATTAAACCAGGATTAAACCGGGACTAAACCAGGATTAAACCAGGATTAAACCAGGATTAAACCAGGACTAAACCGGGATTAAACCAGGATTAAACCAGGATTAAACCAGGATTTAACCGGGACTAAACCAGGATTAAACCAGGATTAAACCAGGATTTAACCGGGACTAAACCAGGATTAAACCGGGATTTAACCGGGACTAAACCAGGATTAAACCAGGACTAAACCGGGACTAAACCAGGATTAAACCAGGATTAAACCGGGACTAAACCAGGATTAAACCAGGATTAAACCAGGATTAAACCAGGATTAAACCGGGACTAAACCAGGATTAAACCAGGATTAAACCAGGATTAAACCAGGACTAAACCAGGATTAAACCAGGATTAAACCAGGATTAAACCAGGATTAAACCAGGACTAAACCGGGACTAAACCAGGATTAAACCAGGACTAAACCGGGACTAAACCAGGATTAAACCAGGATTAAACCGGGACTAAACCAGGATTAAACCAGGATTAAACCAGGATTAAACCAGGATTAAACCGGGACTAAACCAGGATTAAACCAGGATTAAACCAGGATTAAACCAGGATTAAACCAGGATTAAACCAGGACTAAACCGGGACTAAACCAGGATTAAACCAGGATTAAACCAGGATTAAACCAGGATTTGACCGGGACTAAACCAGGACTAAACCAGGATTAAACCGGGACCAAACCGGGATTAAACCAGGATTAAACCAGGATTAAACCGGGATTAAACCGGGACTAAACCGGGACTAAACGGGCAGTATCAGACCTGTTCCCAGTGCGTGTGGGTCTCCTCAGGGCTGCCCTTTGTCCCCGGTTCTGTTCACCTGCACCTTCATGGACAGAGGGCCATGTTGTCCTGTGGGACCTTCAGCTCCTCTAGGCCGGGATGAGGATCAGCTCCTCTGGTTCTCCTTCTCCTCCTCAGGTCGGGGGGGTGGCCTCGCCTCAGGGGGAGGAGTTCCAGTCTCTGGTGTTCTCAGTGAGGGACGGATGGAGCATGAGATGGACAGACGGGGCGGAGTCAGTGATGCGGTCGCTGTATCGGTCTGTCGTGGTGAAGAGGGAGCTGAGTCGACCCCGCCCTCACCTATGGTCATGTGATCCTCACCTGTGGTCATGTGACCCTCACCTATGGTCATGTGATCCTCACCTATGGTCATGTGATCCTCACCTATGGTCATGAGATCCTCACCTGTGGTCATGTGATCCTCACCTATGGTCATGAGATCCTCACCTATGGTCATGTGATCCTCACCTATGGTCATGAGATCCTCACCTGTGGTCATGTGATCCTCACCTATGGTCATGTGATCCTCACCTATGGTCATGTGATCCTCACCTATGGTCATGAGATCCTCACCTGTGGTCATGTGATCCTCACCTATGGTCATGTGATCCTCACCTGTGGTCATGTGACCCTCACCTATGGTCATGTGACCCTCACCTATGGTCATGTGATCCTCACCTATGGTCATGTGATCCTCACCTATGGTCATGAGATCCTCACCTATGGTCATGTGATCCTCACCTATGGTCATGTGATCCTCACCTATGGTCATGAGATCCTCACCTGTGGTCATGTGATCCTCACCTATGGTCATGTGATCCTCACCTGTGGTCATGTGATCCTCACCTATGGTCATGAGATCCTCACCTATGGTCATGTGATCCTCACCTATGGTCATGAGATCCTCACCTATGGTCATGTGACCCTCACCTATGGTCATGTGATCCTCACCTATGGTCATGTGATCCTCACCTGTGGTCATGTGATCCTCACCTATGGTCATGTGATCCTCACCTATGGTCATGTGATCCTCACCTATGGTCATGTGATCCTCACCTATGGTCATGAGATCCTCACCTATGGTCATGTGATCCTCACCTATGGTCATGAGATCCTCACCTATGGTCATGTGATCCTCACCTATGGTCATGTGATCCTCACCTATGGTCATGAGATCCTCACCTACGGTCATGTGATCCTCACCTGTGGTCATGAGATCCTCACCTATGGTCATGAGATTTGGGTCAGACCGAAAGGACGAGATCGCGAATACAAGCGGCCGAAATGAGTTTCCTTCGCAGGGTGGCTGGAGGAGCTCAGTTACCCGGGAGGAGCTCGGAGTAGAGTCGCGTCTGAGGTGGCTCGGGCATCTGTTCCGGATACCTCCTGGTCGCCTCCCGCGGGAGGTGTTCCAGCCATGTCCTAACCAGGATTAAACCAGGATTAAACCAGGATTAAACCTGAAAGGGATTTTTGCTTCCGGTTCCGGAAAAGGGACGGCGAGCGGGAAACCACCTGTAACCGTGGTAACAGTTAGATTCTTATGTGACCAAAGTAATGTCACGTCACTGATGCACTTCTCCACTGGGGGGCGCTGCTGTCTCCTTCTGTACCTGAACTCGGATTGTTCTGATCGTCTCCAGTTTACATGATGGAACCTCCAGATGGAGTTTCCCTCACGAGAGGTTCAGCCTGGGATCCACCGTCTGGAGGAGCGGACCATCTGTGGAGGATCCTGCAAAGATCTGAGATGATCCAGCAGCTGTGGGGGCCGTTCCCCGGATCATCACATGAGCTCTGCTCCTGTGGCTGTGGTGAAGTTAAAGTGGGGGTATTCTGCAAAATGGACTTCTTCCAGCTTTCCATCCTGTTATTCTGTCACTCCCTCATTAAAAACATGGCTGAAGTGTTGCCTTGGCACATTCACGTATTTCTGAGTAATCTGTAAAAACTCTGATGGCGGCCATTTTAGGGATAGGTTTGCCTGAGTCCTCCTAGGAACGCCCCCACCTCCTGGAGACGCCTCCGAGCTTTGGTCACCAGCCGAGTAACCGACCACTGCTCCTCAGCAGAACCCCCTCCCCACTGATGCCACAGACAGCGTGTGGAGGGGGCGTGTCTAAAGGCTCAGAGGTTCTTAAAGAGACAGAGGCCTATTTCAAGACATTCACTACAGCCATTTTGAGAGAGACATTTTATACAAGGCAGTTATTCTAATTTACTGCATTTACAGACCAACAGAAGGTTTGTCATCATTGTAGTGTGATATAGACTGGTGCTATGGGACTGAGAAAAGCAGAACACCCCCTCTTTAAAGCAGAACACCCCCTCTTTAAGGACCTCAGGCTCTGCTCTGACGGAGACAAACTGCAGAGGGCGCCAAACCCTGTTTACGACTCACAGCACTTTCTATCGTTTACATGTTTGTTTGGATCTGATTTCCTCGATTTAACACAGTCATATATTTATATTTCCTTCTGCATCAGACTGTACATGTGGGTCTGCAGATGACGTCCCACAGAGTCTTTCGTAACTGTCCCTGTGTGTACTCCTCTCTGTGTAAACACCAGCGGGGGGCGCTCTCGTCCCTGTCGCTCTCGGCTCCTCTTTCATCTGCCCCGCGACTTCCTGCGCCTCCAGGACCTCGTCACAGAAGAACAACAGTGATGCCTTTAAAGCGGCCCCTCCACTGTAAACTCGGGGGCCCCTCTGGTTTACTCGGGGGCCCCTGGAGGCCGCAGCTGCAGGAGCACGAGGGGGGGGGGGGGGGGGGTCACAGGTCAGGCTATAAACAGATCAATGACACTTCCTGTTTGAGTTTATTAAAATGTGGAAACTCTGAACTCTGAGTCTGATTTAAACAGTAATAACTCCTGTCAGAGCCGGTTTAATGTTGTGTTTTGTGACATATTAACATCAGTAAATAATATCAGTGTTCGTCACATTAGAAACTTTGGATCTGGTTTAGTTTTGGATAAAGTCATTCAAACACAAATAAAACAGGACAGACTAAAGTCCGTACGAGCTGATCCTGATCCTCGAGTCTCATCACAAACTTATAAACAACATTTACAGCCTTTATTGTGGACACATTATCATTATTATTATTATTATTATTATTATTATTATTATTATTATTATTATTATTATTATTATTATTATTATTATTATTATTATTATTATTATTAGGCCCGAGCAGCCTGCAGGGCTCGGGCCTATAGTAGTTGTACAGTGTGTGGATCTGTCCGGGGCCGTAACTGCTCGCATGAAAAAAGGTGAAATATGCACAAACAGCACCGGTGTAACAGGCCAGAGTGACCCCCCATCTGGACCCAGGGTTACAGGGGCCCCCCAGGCCAGAGTAACCCCCCATCTGGACCCGGGGTTACTCTGGCCTAGGCCATAATATACCCAGGTATATTATGGCCTAGGCTATTTCCTCCCCCCCAGGCCAGATTATGCCCCCAATTATAACAGTAGCTTAGAGTGATAGAGTGTGTGGTCCTTTAACCGGAAGGTTGGCAGTTCAAATCCATCCTGCTGCCAGTACAGACTGTTGTTGTGTCCTTGGGCAAAACACTTTGCCTACCTGTGAGTGAGTGAGTGAGTGAGTGAGTGAGTGAGTGAGTGAGTGAGTGAGTGAGTGAGTGAGTGAGTGAGTGAGTGAGTGGCTTACAGTTCTTATGGTAATTCAAGGCATACACAGTTCACATGTGATACAAAACATTAACAGCTTTATTCCTTCATGTTTTCACCAACAGCCACATGTTCACATTTCAAATGTCAAATCAATGTACATTTAATTTTGATCACAATATCTCTGAAAATGGTCATGCACTTTTCTTTGTTCTCCTTAATGATAATAATAATACAAATAATTATAAATAATAATAATAATTAAAATATATATATATATATATATATATATTTTTTTTTAATATATTTTTTAATAACCAGGCTATAATCCGGTTTGGCGCGATCATTAACATGCTCTGTTCCGACCAAATAAACCAAAGAAGCCTCTGTTCAGATTGTGAAAAGTTAGGGGTATATTTGGGCCCAGGCAGAGTGGAGCCTGGGCCAGTTATACCCGGGTACAGTTTGCCCTGTTGCACCGGCACTTTCCCAGTGAGGGACTTCCAGAAGATCCTATGTGTCGTCGTGCAGCTCTAGTGTCGCACCACAGGGGGCGCTGCAGAGCCGTGCGGTCTTTAAACAAAGCTTCCTGCTCTGAGAGTTCATCTGATCTGCGGGTTGTTTGGTGTGATCGACGGCAGCTGCGGAGGGACAAAAGGCTCCACCTGCTCTGACGGCAATCTGAGCGCCGACAGGGGGGGAGGACGGTAACCATGGTGACGGTCAGATCAGACACAAAAGGCCCAGTGTGAAGCGCGACGGTGCGGCGCCCTCTGGCGGAGACCGAGGCGACTGCAGCGGGAGTTCACCGAGTGTCCGGCAGAGGGCGGGGCGCTCACACTGACCCGCTAACACTGAACTGCAGCTGTAGTTCACTGAGTGTCCGGCAGAGGGCGGGGCGCTCACACTGACCCGCTAACACTGAACTGCAGCTGTAGTTCACCGAGTGTCCGGCAGAGGGCGGGGCGCTCACGCTGACCCGCTAACACTGAACTGCAGCTGTAGTTCACTGAGTGTCCGGCAGAGGGCGGGGCGCTCACACTGATCCTGATTCACGATAATAAACCCGGAATAAATAATAAACTCATACAAACACTTTATATGGAAAACAATAAACAAATAATAAACTTTAAAGGTAATAAACCCCGTTTTTTCAAGGAGCTTTTAGATTTGGGTAAAGGAGGAAATGTGCTCGGTTCAGGCGGGGGTTAAGAGGTTGACATGGAAATAATAATGAACCACAAAAAGAAAGAAAAACAGGACAAATTTGATAAAAAAAAAAAAAAAATCCAGATTGAAAAATGTTGAATAAATATGTAAATAAACTGGACCAAAATGAATAATAAACAATAAAAATATGAACAAAAATAAAAACGTGAAGGAAAAAAACTAAAAATCTGTGACATGAAATTCCTGAGCGTAAATGTGCTCGTCCTGCGCATGCGCCGTGGCTCCTCCGGCCGCTCCGTGTTGTTGATGAGAGCGGCGCATCTGTCACAGAGACGATCTGTGTCACACCAGCCATTTCCCTGCGCTCCGTGCGAGCCCTGTCCTCCAGAAGCATCTCCAGGACCACCGGGACCACCGGGACCTCCACACCGGCTCCACCGCACTCCGGCCCCGGGGAGCAGGCGCCTGAGCCCGGGGAGCAGCCGCGCCAGTGCCCGCTCTGTGACGGAGCTGCCGCCGCGGACAGAGCGCCTCCGCCGGGCAGCCGCGGCCCCCGGGAGGACCCCCCCCCCCCCCCCCTCCTCCCTCTCCTCCCCCTGCGCGCGCGGACAGGTGAGAGAAGCGCAGGTAAATCCAGCTCCTTCCTTTTGTCCGAGTGAAGCCTGTGGAAAGTCAGAGAACTGAGGCTGTGATTTACACCGAGGTACCGGGAGGCGCGGGAGCTTTAACCTCACACGGGAGTCTGATTCAAACGTGATTCAAACGTGATTCAAACGTGATTCAAACGTGATTCAGACGTTCCTGACTTCAGTTTACAGTCATTCTTCTCCTCACCAAACTCCGCGGGAAAATCTGTTGTTTTTAGCGCAGAACCCACGAGCGCCTCGGTTCGCAGATTGAACTCTTCCGTGTGGGAATTCTTTACCTTTGATTTGAAGTGATTTTACCTGAAGCCGAATCGTCCGGGAGATCCTTCAGAATCAGACATATGTGGATGTGTTCACGGAGAATGATCTGCTCAGTCACAGTATCAGAAAAAGTACTTCTGTCTGCGGAGTCCGGCGTTAAACAGAGATGACAGCCCAAACCTGAAGCTCCACATTCCTCAGGACTGATCATGTACTAGTATGTGTACTGTAGTATGTGTACTGTAGTATCTGTACTGTAGTATCTGTACTGTAGTATCTGTACTGTAGTATCTGTACTGTAGTTGGTTACTCGGCTGGTGACCAAAGCTCGGAGGCGTCTCCAGGAGGTGGGGGCGTTCCTAGGAGGACTCAGGCAAACCTATCCCTAAAATGGCCGCCATCAGAGTTTTTACAGATTACTCAGAAATACGTGAATGTGCCAAGGCAACACTTCAGCCATGTTTTTAATGAGGGAGTGACAGAATAACATGATGGAAAGCTGGAGAAAGTCCATTTTGCAGAATACCCCCCCTTTAAGTTTAAT
>NC_136870.1:28881190-28943690 GCF_951799975.1 Gobius niger | reverse complement strand
AGAGAGGGGAGAGAGGAGAGAGGAGAGAGAGGAGAGAGAGGAGAGAGGAGAGAGAGGAGAGAGAGAGGGGGGGGGAGAGAGGGGGAGAGAGGGGAGAGAGAGGAGAGAGAGGAGAGAGAGGAGAGGGGAGAGAGAGAGGAGAGAGAGGAGAGAGGGGGAGAGGAGAGAGGAGAGAGAGGAGAGAGGGGGAGAGAGAGAGGAGAGGAGAGAGGAGAGAGAGGAGAGAGAGGAGAGAGAGGGGGGAGGGGGGAGAGAGGGGAGAGATGGGGGAGAGAGAGAGGAGAGAGAGGAGAGAGAGAGGAGAGAGGAGAGAGAGGGGGAGAGGAGAGAGGAGAGAGAGGAGAGAGGGGGAGAGAGGGGGAGAGAGAGAGGAGAGGAGAGGAGAGAGAGGAGAGAGGGGGGAGGGGGGAGAGAGGGGGGAGAGGGGGGGAGAGAGGGGAGAGAGAGGAGAGGGGAGAGAGAGAGGAGAGAGAGGAGAGAGGGGGAGAGGAGAGAGGAGAGAGAGGAGAGAGGGGGAGAGAGGGGGAGATGGGGGGAGAGAGAGAGGAGAGAGAGGAGAGAGATGGGGGAGAGAGAGGAGAGAGAGGAGAGAGAGGAGAGAGAGGAGAGAGAGGGGGGAGGGGGGAGAGAGGGGAGATGGGGGAGAGAGAGAGGAGAGGGGGAGAGAGGGGGGAGGGGGGAGAGAGGGGGAGAGGGGGGGAGAGAGGGGAGAGATGGGGGGAGAGAGGGGGAGATGAGGGGAGAGAGGGGGGAGGGGGGAGAGAGGGGGAGAGGGGGGGGAGAGAGAGGAGAGAGGGGGGAGAGGGGAGAGGAGGGAGGGGGAAGAGAGGGGAGAGGAGAGAGGAGAGGAGGGAGGGGGGGAGAGGGGAGAGGAGAGAGAGTGGAGAGAGGGGGAGAGGAGGGAGGGGGGAGAGAGGAGAGAGAGGGGGGAGGGGGAGAGGGGGGGAGAGGGGAGAGAGGAGAGGAGGGAGGGGGGGGGAGAGGGGAAGAGAGAGAGAGAGAGAGGGGGGAGAGGAGAGAGGGGAGAGAGAGGAGAGAGGGGGAGAGGAGGGAGGGGGGAGAGAGGGAGAGAGATGGGGGGAGAGAGGGGAGGAGGGGAGGGGGGAGAGAGGAGAGAGATGGGGGAGAGAGGGGGAGAGGAGGGGGGGGGAGAGGGGAGAGAGAGGTGAGAGGGGGAGAGGAGGGAGGGGGGAGAGAGGAGAGAGATGGGGGGAGAGAGGAGAGTGAGAGTGAGATGGGGGAGAGAGGAGAGAGATGGGGGGAGAGAGGGGGAGATGGAGGGAGGGGGGAGGAGGGATGAGAGAGAGAGGGGGGGAGAGAGGGGGAGAGAGGGGGGAGAGGGGGGAGAGGGGGGAGAGAGGAGAGAGAGGGGGAGAGAGGAGAGGAGAGAGAGGAGAGGGGGGAGAGGGGGGAGAAGGGGGGAGAGGTTCTCAGGTGCTCATGTGTCGCTTCTGTTTCAGAGTCGGGATGAGCTGCTCGTGTCTCATGTGGTGATTCCCAAACAGACGTCGGGTCCAGATTTCTGCGATATGGAAAACGTGGAGGAACTTTTCCAGATCCAAGACCAGCACAACCTGCTCACACTGGGCTGGATCCACGTAAGGGAGGGGGGGGGGAGGGCATCGGGAGGGGGGGGGGGGCATCAGGAGGGGGGGGCATCGGGAGCACTGAGTTCTGTGATGTGTTTTTGTGTTTTGGGTGGTTTCACTCCCACTCATCGCTTCACACCCGGGTCTGAGTCACGTCGCCGTGGAAACCGTATCCCCGGTATCCACGGCGACAGAGGCGACAGAGGCCTCACTCGGAGCCAGTTCTCAGGCTGTCATCGCAATCAAACAGAACCGCAACCGGGCTCCTGATATCGGATTTTTTACAGTATCGGCTCCGTAATATAGTGGATTCACTCAAAGGTCAAGGTCAAAGAAAGTTTATTTTTTCATGTTTGAACCTTTGTTGACGTCGCCGACCTTTGTGATAAAAGTTGGAAAACGGTAAAGCTGATGCTGCATCGCTCTGAGATAAACTCCAAGACTCAACAGTGTTTCCTTCACTTTGCTAAAGGAGTGAAACAGCGCCCCCAATTTTGACGCTGGTGGCCAAACAGTGTACTGCATCCATATTTACCTTTGAGAATGAATGGGAGAGAGTTAGTATTAACCAGATGCGGCGCAAAAGTATCTCTGGCAAATTTACTTTGGGGCCCCCCTGTTCTAAGCAGAGAGGGCAGAATCCATTTTTAAATCAAATTGTTTTTTCCCCCCAGCCCTAATCCCTAAATATAATAATACAATATTATTATAATAATAATATAATAATAATATAATAATAATAATAATAATACAATAATAACATCTATTATAGAAAACGCAATCTCAATGGCCGCCGCCTGGGCGCCGCCATGTTTATTTCCCATACCGACTTTGAAGCTAAGCAGGGAAGTGCCTGGTTAGAACTGGGATGGGAGACCGTTTTGGGAACACCAGGAAGCCTGGCGACAGTACTGAGTTTGTGCGTGGTTGGTGTTGGGGGCTGATGTGCGCAGACTGGTTGCCTGTCCATGAATAATGCACCAAATTGTTAGGCGACTTTGAGCGTCTGGAAAAGCGCTATAATGCATTATTACTCTTATTATTATTATTACATCCGCGGCCGGCCCCCACGTGACGGTCCCACCAGCCGCGGGCATTGGCCACGGGTCCATATGGACCCGCGGTGCTGCGTCCGAGGACAACCCGCCGTCACAACAACGCGAGTGCACGAGATCTGACTGCCGTGCGTGTGCGCGCCATCCAAACAGGGAGTTTGTGTGTGCGTGCGTGCCCAAAACCTGCTCAAACACGAGCCTCTAATCAAACTGATTTATCCTCCGTGTGAGTAAAAGCGAAAATGAAACTACCTTAACGAGCGCATGGCCTGCACTGCGTAGTTTTTCTCTTTTTTTTTTTTCTTTGCTGCTGGACCATTTGTTTCTATTTTACTTTCACGTATTTGTGAGCCCAGAGGTACATTTTATTCTAAAGCAGCTTTGAAAGCATTGCCAATTTTATTGTCAGGTTATAAATACTGTCTAACAACGATCATTAGGATATTTCATTTCAAAACCTACTCATTATTTTTTGGATTGTAAACTACCGTGATGCACCAAACCACGGGTCCTGCACCGTGAACCAAACCGTTAGAGCTGAACCCCTAATATTATCCATAATTATTCCACTGTCTCTTGAATCCTGTTCCCCGAGTTTAGCGAACATATTGTCGTTGTTTATAAGAAAGGAGCACGGGTGCATCAAACACTCCAATTGCAGTTTGTTTGAAATTATTTTTAGCCTTCATTATTTTACACATTGTAGTGGCCATAGTTTTTGGAATGGGTTGGGAACCACTGTTCTACAGCTGAACTGTGTGACGGCTTGGACATTTCTTTGTAATCACTCACAATCTCAGAATATCAAATGTGGAGACTAGCGAGGCCCGGCCGAAGGCCTGGCCTCGCTAGTAGATATATAATATAGTAATACAATAATGATTTGTTTCAGACTCACCCGACACAAACCGCCTTCCTGTCGTCCGTGGACCTTCACACTCACTGCTCCTTCCAGCTCATGCTCCCGGAGGCCATCGCTGTGGTGTGTGCGCCGCGGCACAACGAGTGAGTAACCGTACTACTACTACTGCAAATACTACCAGTACTACCAGTACTACGCCCAGGCAGGGTGAGCCTCCAGCAGGGGGCGCTCTGCTGATGCTCATGTGTGTTGCAGTGTGGGCGTGTTCAGACTGAGCGCCGCCGGAGTCTCCGAAGTGTCTCACTGTCGACTCAAAGGGTTCCACCCCCACTCCAAGGACCCGCCCCTTTTCACCGTACGTACCTCCCCCTCCCTCCCTCTGAGCTGAACTCTCCCCCTCCCTCTCCTCCCTGTCTCTGAGCTGAACTCTCCCCCTCCCTCCTCAGGTGTGTAAGCACGTGCTGCTGAGGGACTGTGCCGTGCTGCTGCTGGACCTCAGGTGACACACAGGGGGCGCTGTGTCTGCGACTGTGCCTTCTCCTCCTCAGGGGAACAGCAGGGGGCGCTGTGCTCTGTTTACTCTGTTTAAACCTGCTCCTCAGGGGAACAGCAGGGGGCGCTGTGCTCTGTTTACTCTGTTTAAACCTGCTCCTCAGAGGAACAGCAGGGGGCGCTGTGCTCTGTTTACACTCTGTTTAAACCTGCTCCTCAGGGGAACAGCAGGGGGCGCTGTGCTCTGTTTACTCTGTTTAAACCTGCTCCTCAGAGGAACAGCAGGGGGCGCTGTGCTCTGTTTACTCTGTTTAAACCTGCTCCTCAGAGGAACAGCAGGGGGCGCTGTGCTCTGTTTACACTGTTTAAACCTGCTCCTCAGAGGAACAGCAGGGGGCGCTGTGCTCTGTTTACACTGTTTAAACCTGCTCCTCAGAGGAACAGCAGGGGGCGCTGTGCTCTGTTTACACTCTGTTTAAACCTGTTCCTCAGGGGAACAGCAGGGGGCGCTGTGCTCTGTTTACTCTGTTTAAACCTGCTCCTCAGAGGAACAGCAGGGGGCGCTGTGCTCTGTTTACAGTGTTTAAACCTGCTCCTCAGGGGAACAGCAGGGGGCGCTGTGCTCTGTTTACACTGTTTAAACCTGCTCCTCTGAGGAACACCAGGGGGCGCTGTGCTCTGTTTACACCAGGGGGCGCTGTGCTCTGTTTACTCTGTTTTAAACTGTGCTGCTGCTGATTGTAATGTTGTAAAAGTGAAGTTTGTAATAAATGTTTGAGCCGCTTTGATCTGGACTCAGTTTGATCATTATGGGATAACAGAGGATTCACCTATTGTACATGTTTTGGGGTGGTTCCGACAATGACCTTAAAGAGGGGGTGTTCTGCTTTTGTCAGTCCCACAGCACCAGTCTATATCACACTACAATGTTGTTGGTCTGTAAATGCAGTAAATTAGAATAACTGCCTTGTATAAAATGTCTCTCTCAAAATGGCTGTAGTGAATGTCTTGAAATAGGCCTATCCCTAAAATGGCCGCCATCAGAGTTTTTACAGATTACTCAAAAATACGTGAATGTGCCAAGGCAACACTTCAGCCATGTTTTTAATGAGGGAGTGACAGAATAACATGATGGAAAGCTGGAAAAAGTCAATTTTGTATAATACCCGCGTGTGCTAACTCACGGCTAATCAGCTATGTGCTAACTCACGGCTAATCAGCTATGTGCTAACTCACGGCTAATCAGCTATGTGCTAACTCACGGCTAATCAGCTATGTGCTAGCTCACGGCTAATAGGCTATGTGCTAGCTCACGGCTTACCGGCTATGTGCTAGCTCACGGCTAATCGGCTATGTGCTAACTCACGTCTAATCGGCTATGTGCTAACTCACGGCTAATCAGCTATGTGCTAACTCACGGCTAATCGGCTATGTGCTAACTCACGGCTAATCAGCTATGTGCTAACTCACGGCTAATCAGTTATGTGCTAACTCACGGCTAATCGGCTATGTGCTAACTCACGGCTAATCAGCTACGTGCTAACTCACGGCTAATCAGCTATGTGCTAGCTCACGGCTAATCAGCTATGTGCTAACTCACGGCTAATCAGCTATGTGCTAACTCACGGCTAATCAGCTATGTGCTAACTCACGGCTAATCAGTTATGTGCTAACTCACGGCTAATCAGCTATGTGCTAACTCATGGCTAATCAGCTATGTGCTAACTCACGGCTAATCAGCTATGTGCTAGCTCACGGCTAATCAGCTATGTGCTAGCTCACGGCTAATCGGCTATGTGCTAACTCACGGCTAATCAGCTATGTGCTAACACGGCTAATCAGTTATGTGCTAACACGGCTAATCAGCTACGTGCTAACTCACGGCTAATCAGCTATGTGCTAGCTCACGGCTAATCAACTACGTGCTAACTCACGGCTAATCAGCTATGTGCTAACTCACGGCTAATCAGCTACGTGCTAACTCACGGCTAATCAACTATGTGCTAACACGGCTAATCAGTTATGTGCTAACACGGCTAATCAGCTACGTGCTAACTCACGGCTAATCAGCTATGTGCTAGCTCACGGCTAATCAACTACGTGCTAACTCACGGCTAATCAGCTACGTGCTAACTCACGGCTAATCAGCTATGTGCTAACTCACGGCTAATCGGCTATGTGCTAACTCACGGCTAATCAGCTATGTGCTAACACGGCTAATCAGTTATGTGCTAACACGGCTAATCAGCTACGTGCAAACTCACGGCTAATCAGCTATGTGCTAGCTCACGGCTAATCAACTACGTGCTAACTCACGGCTAATCAGCTACGTGCTAACTCACGGCTAATCAACTACGTGCTAACTCACGGCTAATCAGCTACGTGCTAACTCACGGCTAATCAACTACGTGCTAACTCACGGCTAATCAGCTACGTGCTAACTCACTGACATGAAACACACAAGGTAACATTGCCAAAATGCTGAACCTACTGCTATAAAATAATTTTTACCAAAATCACTACATCTGGTCTAGCGGAGAAAAATGCTAACAGCGCAGCAGCTACGCTAACCCCGGAAGTACCGACTTTAGTAAATATTAAAAGAAGTCGGTCGTTTAGGCAGATCTGGATCTGATTTTGATCTGGCATTAAAGCGACATGAACCACAGCACCCCCTGGGGGACTCTCACTGCAGGTGCAAAGCAATGACACACAAATATTCACAGATTTGATTCAAACGCTAGCTCACGGCTAATCAACTACGTGCTAACTCACGGCTAATCAGCTATGTGCTAACTCACGGCTAATCAGCTACGTGCTAACTCACGGCTAATCAACTATGTGCTAACACGGCTAATCAGTTATGTGCTAACACGGCTAATCAGCTACGTGCTAACTCACGGCTAATCAGCTATGTGCTAGCTCACGGCTAATCAACTACGTGCTAACTCACGGCTAATCAGCTACGTGCTAACTCACGGCTAATCAGCTATGTGCTAACTCACGGCTAATCGGCTATGTGCTAACTCACGGCTAATCAGCTATGTGCTAACTCACGGGTAATCAGCTATGTGCTAGCTCACGGGTAATCAGCTATGTGCTAGCTCACGGGTAATCAGCTATGTGCTAACTCACGGCTAATGAGCTATGTGCTAACTCACGGCTAATCAGCTATGTGCTAACTCACGGACATGAAACACACAAGGTAACATTGCCAAAATGCTGAACCTACTGCTATAAAATAATATTTACCAAAATCACTACATCTGGTCTAGCGGAGAAAAATGCTAACAGTGCAGCAGCTATGCTAACCCCGGAAGTACCGACTTTAGTACACAGCACCCCCTGGCGGACTCTCACTGCAGGTGCAAAGCAATGACACACAAATATTCACAGATTTGATTCAAACGTCTTTAATTCATTTCCTCAGAATCATTTATTAAATTTCTGAACAAATTTCCCCCAAACCTGTTTTTTTTCCTGAATTACAGCGAGTTTTAAAGAAGTGCTTCACGCTTTAACACTTTAATACTGTCAGACTCAGAGCCACAGGTTTTCACAAAAACAAAAGAGCAAACAGAAGAATAAAGACGTTATTCCTGATTCTCTGATTCAAAGTGAGTCCCTTTAATATTTATAGGATTTAGAAAAGTCCTTTATACTTGGTTTAAATAATAAACAGGTAGTTCTTTAAAAAATGGCTCAAAACATAAACACAAAACGTTCACAGTTTGAGGAAAATATAATAAAGTTTGTCCAAACAGAATAAAAAAGAGTAAACAATAAACACGGACAAAGTGAAGGAATGTGATTATGGAATTTGAGCCGATCACGGCGGAAAATAAAGAAACTTGGAATAAAATCATTCATGAAATCTTTGTTAAAATCCAGATCCACAGAAAGTTCAGACACGGCTCAGAAACATTTACTCAGAGGGAACTCTGGACGAACGCTGCAGGTGAGACTTTAGCTCTGAAGCTGCCTTTCCTGCTACACGTGGATACCAAACATCAGTGTTTGTGAAAGAATAAGCGTGAGAAAGACCAGGGAGGGCGATCTGTAGTCTTCGTTTCCCAAAGTGGATGTTGTTTCAGAGCAGATGTTAGCATGTAGATGTTAGCATGTAGATGTTAGCATGTAGATGCTAGCATGTAGATGTTAGCATGTAGATGCTAGCATGTAGATGCTAGCATGTAGATGTTAACATGTAGATGTTAGCATGTAGATGCTAGCATGTAGATGCTAGCATCTACATGTAGATGCTAACATGTAGATGTTAGCATGTAGGTGCTAGCATGTAGATGTTAGCATGTAGATGTTAGCGTGTAGATGTTAGCATGTAGATGTTAGCGTTGTCTCAGAGCAGATGTTAGCATATAGATGTTAGCATGTAGATGTTAGCATGTAGATGTTTGCATGTAGATGCTAGCATGTAGATGTTAGCATGTAGACGTTAGCATGTAGATGCTAGCATGTAGATGTTAGCATGTAGATGTTAGCATGTAGATGTTAGCATGTAGATGTTAGCATGTAGATGTTAGCATGTAGATGCTAGCATGTAGGTGTTAGCATGTAGATGTTAGCATGTAGGTGTTAGCATGTAGATGCTAGCATGTAGGAGTTAGCATGTAGATGCTAGCATGTAGATGTTAGCATGCAGATGCTAACATGTAGATGCTAGCATGTAGATGTTAGCATGTAGATGCTAGCATGTAGATGCTAGCATGTAGATGTTAACATGTAGATGTTAGCATGTAGATGCTAGCATGTAGATGCTAGCATCTACATGTAGATGCTAACATGTAGATGTTAGCATGTAGGTGCTAGCATGTAGATGTTAGCATGTAGATGTTAGCATCTACATGCTAGCATCTACATGTTAACATGTAGATGTTAGCATGTAGGTGCTAGCATGTAGATGTTAGCATGTAGATGTTAGCATCTACATGCTAACATGTAGATGTTAGCATGTAGGTGCTAGCATGTAGATGTTAGCATGTAGATGTTAGCGTGTAGATGTTAGCATGTAGATGTTAGCGTTGTCTCAGAGCAGATGTTAGCATATAGATGTTAGCATGTAGATGTTAGCATGTAGATGTTTGCATGTAGATGCTAGCATGTAGATGTTAGCATGTAGACGTTAGCATGTAGATGCTAGCATGTAGATGTTAGCATGTAGATGTTAGCATGTAGATGTTAGCATGTAGATGTTAGCATGTAGATGCTAGCATGTAGGTGTTAGCATGTAGATGTTAGCATGTAGGTGTTAGCATGTAGATGCTAGCATGTAGGAGTTAGCATGTAGATGCTAGCATGTAGATGTTAGCATGCAGATGCTAACATGTAGATGCTAGCATGCAGATGCTAGTATGTGGATGTTAGCATGTAGATGCTAGCATGTAGATGCTAGCATGTAGATGCTAGCATGTAGATGTTAGCATGTAGATGCTAGCATGCAGATGCTAGTATGTAGATGTTAGCATGTAGATGTTAGCATGTAGATGCTAGCATGTAGATGTTAGCATGTAGATGCTAGCATGTAGATGCTAGCATGCAGATGCTAGTATGTAGATGTAGATCTCAGAGCAGAGTAGCCGCGCTGTGGATGGCGAAGGCGGGGTAGCCCTCGTAGGTGTAGGTCAGGTCCTGGTTGAGCGTCTGCTTCAGGGCCATGGCGGCGGCGGTCAGAGGGTAGGCTGTGGCTGTGGGACGGGACGAGGCGTGAGTGGGAGGAGTTTAAACGGCAGCGATAAACTTCATGTTAGTCGAGGAACGGCTTTGAAGTAAAGCTGGAATATTCTCAGACTCAAACCAGATAATAAAAGTGACGACTTCTTTTTATGCAGCACTAACGTGAACCTCAGTCTGTGAGGATCAGTGTGAGGTTATGGAAAAACGACACAGGACGTTCCACATTATTAAGCAGATCATCATTGAGGTTCAGAGTGAGGTTCAGAGTGAGGTTGAGGTTCAGAGTGAGGTTCAGTGTGAGGTTGAGGTTCAGAGTGAGGTTCAGTGTGAGGTTGAGGTTCAGAGTGAGGTTCAGTGTGAGGTTGAGGTTCAGAGAAAGGTTCAGAGTGAGGTTCAGAGTGAGGTTCAGTGTGAGGTTCAGAGTGAGGTTGAGGTTCAGAGAAAGGTTCAGAGTGAGGTTGAGGTTCAGAGTGAGGTTCAGTGTGAGGTTGAGGTTCAGAGAAAGGTTCAGAGTGAGGTTCAGAGTGAGGTTCAGTGTGAGGTTCAGAGTGAGGTTGAGGTTCAGAGAAAGGTTCAGTGTGAGGTTGAGGTTCAGAGTGAGGTTCAGTGTGAGGTTGAGGTTCAGAGAAAGGTTCAGAGTGAGGTTGAGGTTCAGAGTGAGGTTCAGTGTGAGGTTGAGGTTCAGAGAAAGGTTCAGAGTGAGGTTGAGGTTCAGAGTGAGGTTCAGTGTGAGGTTGAGGTTCAGAGAAAGGTTCAGAGTGAGGTTGAGGTTCAGAGTGAGGTTCAGTGTGAGGTTGAGGTTCAGAGAAAGGTTCAGAGTGAGGTTGAGGTTCAGAGTGAGGTTCAGTGTGAGGTTGAGGTTCAGTGTGAGGTTCGGTGTGAGGTTCAGTGTGAGGTTGAGGTTCAGTGTGAGGTTCAGTGTGAGGTTGAGGTTCAGAGTGAGGAGGTGGGAGGAGTTAGTGAATACGGACCTCACTCACCTGTGTAGGCCAGGGCCGTGGGGCTGATGGTCCCGGACACGGGCCCCGGTGAGGCCCCCGGGACGTCCCCCGAGGCCTCGCTCAGGCCCAGGCTGCCCAGGGCGTGTTCGGCCGCGTGAACCTTCGCCTCGTCCACAGACGCACACAGCTTCGACGGGGTCAGCGGGTGACTGGGGAGGGAGGGAGAGAGCTCAGCCCTGGAGAGTCTGACCCAACCTCCCCCTGAAGAGTCTGACACAAACCTCCCTCTGACCCAAACCTCCCCCTGAAGAGTCTGACCCAACCCTCCCTCTGACCCAAACCTCCCTCTGAAGAGTCTGACCCAAACCTCCCTCTGACCCAACCCTCCCCCTGAAGAGTCTGACCCAACCCTCCCTCTGAAGAGTCTGACCCAACCCTCCCCCCTCCTCCAGACTCACGTGTTGGGGAACTGCGAGGCCAGGGCCGGGACAGAGACTTTATAAAGGAACAGCTGCCTCTGGTCTGGACTCAGCGCTGAGTGCAGCTGATAAACCGGAGAACCCCAACCGTTCTTCTGACACAGCTCCTCCAGAACCTGAAGCACAAGCAGGAGGTCGGCTCAGAGAAGAACCAGGAGACTCGAGTGCATGTAGACCTGTTCCTCAAACCCAGGCTCATCCTGGACTAACCTGGGGGCGTGGTCTCACCTGGGGTGTGGTGTGGGCGTGGTCTCACCTGGGGTGTGGTGTGGGCGGGGTCTCACCTGGGGTGTGGGCGTGGTCTGACCGGGGGAGTGGGCGTGGTCTCACCTGGGGTGTGGGCGTGGTCTCACCTGGGGTGTGGGCGTGGTCTCACCGGGGGTGTGGGCGTGGTCTCACCTGGGGTGTGGTCTCACCTGGGTGTGGGCGTGGTCTGACCTGGGGTGTGGGCGTGGTCTCACCTGCGGTGTGGGCGTGGTCTCACCTGGGGTGTGGGCGTGGTCTCACCTGGGGTGTGGGCGTGGTCTCACCTGGGGTGTGGTGTGGGCGTGGTCTCACCTGCGGTGTGGGCGTGGTCTCACCTGGGGTGTGGGCGTGGTCTCACCTGGGGTGTGGGCGTGGTCTCACCTGGGGCGGGCTCTTGCTGGTCTTCAGCGGCGTGAGCTCCATCCCGGGGAGGAGGTCGTACAGTTTCTCCGGGCTCGGCTTGGCATCCATCTTGTAGGCGGGGTTGGCTCGGGCCGCGACTCCGCCCCCTGCGAGGTAAGCCCCGCCCCCCGTGATGTAAGCCCCACCCCTGGGCAGCCCGCGCACGCCGGCGGCCCCTACAGGCAGACTCATGTAAACCTCTACCAAAGACATACATCACAATCACAGCCAATCAGAACTCGCTCCGTGATTCCTTTTGATTATGAAACAAAACAGGAAACAAAACAGGAAACAGGAAACAAAACAGGAAACTAAACAGGAAACAGGAAACAAAACAGGAAACTAAACAGGAAACTAAACAGGAAACAGGAAACAAAACAGGAAACAGGAAACTAAACAGGAAACAAAACAGGAAACAGGAAACAAAACAGAAAACTAAACAGGAAACAAAACAGGAAACAAAACAGGAAACAAAACAGGAAACAAAACAGGAAACAGGAAACAAAACAGGAAACAAAACAGGAAACAGGAAACAAAACAGGAAACAGGAAACAAAACAGGAAACAGGAAACAAAACAGGAAACAGGAAACAAAACAGGAAACAGGAAACAAAACAGGAAACAAAACAGGAAACAGGAAACAAAACAGGAAACAGGAAACAAAACAGGAAACAAAACAGGAAACAGGAAACAAAACAGGAAACAAAACAGGAAACAAAACAGGAAACTAAACAGGAAAACAGGAAACAAAACAGGAAACAAAACAGGAAACTAAACAGGAAAACAGGAAACAAAACAGGAAACTAAACAGGAAACTAAACAGGAAACTAAACAGGAAACAGGAAACAAGACAGGAAACTAAACAGGAAACAAAACAGGAAACTAAACAGGAAACAAAACAGGAAACAGGAAACAAAATAGGAAACAAAACAGGAAACAAAACAGGAAACTAAACAGGAAACTAAACAGGAAACAGGAAACAGAACAGGAAACAGGAAACAAAACAGGAAACTAAACAGGAAACAAAACAGGAAACAAAACAGGAAACAAAACAGGAAACAAAACAGGAAACAGGAAAAAAAACAGGAAACTCAACAGGAAACTAAACAGGAAACAAAACAGGAAACAGGAAACAAAACAGGAAACAAGAAACTAAACAAGAAACAAAACAGGAAACAAAACAGGAAACAAAACAGGAAACAAAACAGGAAACTAAGGCTCCATCAGCGACGGCCGAGAGCCCGGACTGTAACAGGAGCCTCAGATGGTTTGGTTTGGTTTCAGACGTTTGGACCAGTGTCATTTCTAAGTCATGTTTCTGTGACTGAAAATAAAGTAAAAGTCATTAATGAGACTAAAAGTAAAAGAAGGGGCTAAAAACACGTGACTAATGTGAACACCTTATTAAAGTAAACGTAGCTTCATTCTCTCGTTTTAACTGCAGAGTTCATTTATTTATTAAGTGTGAACATGTGAGGTTCTGACTGGTTTGGACTTTTCTTGCGGCGGTCGTTGATGGAGCCGAGTTTCCACAGAATCTGATTCATGGATTTTATTCAAACATTTCAGATTGATAAGACACGAGGTTACGGCGAGACGCTGCTGTTTCCAAACTGCCGCCATGTTAGAGCTACTTCCTGGATTGACGTCAGAGAATAAACATCGTAAACAGAGAGTTTTAGATCAATCATTTCCATGTTTCCACTGCAGCGTCTCGCCGTGGCCACATTTCAGATTCGTTTATTCAAACACACATTTCAGATTGGTGATTGCAGCCTTAGACTCACCTCGCACTGACGGCGCCCGCACCAGGCCCCGCCCAGAGACCGGGGCTTTGGGGAGGCGGAGCTGAGCGGGGATGGCGTAGGCCTGAGGCGCGTAGAACACGGGCGCGCCCAGGTACGCCATGGACGGGTCGTACACCTGCGGAGAGCGGGTTATTCACATATATCTGAGCTATAGTACCTGTGTAAGAGAGTAGGGGGAGCTGTAGCACCTGTGTAAGAGAGTAGGGGGAGCTGTTGTACCTGTTTAAGAGAGTAGGGGGAGCTGCAGTACTTGTTTAAGAGTGTAGGGGGAGCTGCAGTACTTGTTTAAGAGTGTAGGGGGAGCTGCAGTATCTGTGTAAGAGAGTAGGGGGAGCTGTAGTACCTGTTTAAGAGAGTAGGGGGAGCTGCAGTACTTGTTTAAGAGTGTAGGGGGAGCTGCAGTACCTGTTTAAGAGTGTAGGGGGAGCTGCAGTACCTGTTTAAGAGAGTAGGGGGAGCTGTAGTACCTGTTTAAGAGAGTAGGGGGAGCTGTAGTACCTGTGTAAGAGAGTAAGGGGAGCTGTAGTACCTGTTTAAGAGAGTAGGGGGAGCTGTAGCACCTGTTTAAGAGAGTAGGGGGAGCTGTAGTACCTGTTTAAGAGAGTAGGGGGAGCTGTAGTACCTGTGTAAGAGAGTAGGGGGAGCTGCAGTACTTGTTTAAGAGTGTAGGGGGAGCTGCAGTACTTGTTTAAGAGTGTAGGGGGAGCTGCAGTACTTGTTTAAGAGTGTAGGGGGAGCTGTAGGACCTGTTTAAGAGAGTAGGGGGAGCTGCAGTACCTGTTTAAGAGAGTAGGGGGAGCTGTATTACCTGTTTAAGAGAGTAGGGGGAGCTGCAGTACCTGTTTAAGAGAGTAGGGGGAGCTGCAGTACCTGTTTAAGAGAGTAGGGGGAGCTGTATTACCTGTGTAAGAGAGTAGGGGGAGCTGCAGTACCTGTTTAAGAGAGTAGGGGGAGCTGTATTACCTGTGTAAGAGAGTAGGGGGAGCTGTAGTACCTGTTTAAGAGAGTAGGGGGAGCTGTAGTACCTGTTTAAGAGAGTAGGGGGAGCTGTATTACCTGTGTAAGAGAGTAGGGGGAGCTGCAGTACCTGTTTAAGAGAGTAGGGGGAGCTGCAGTACCTGTTTAAGAGAGTAGGGGGAGCTGTACTACCTGTTTAAGAGAGTAGGGGGAGCTGCAGTACCTGTTTAAGAGAGTAGGGGGAGCTGTAGTACCTGTTTAAGAGAGTAGGGGGAGCTGCAGTACCTGTTTAAGAGAGTAGGGGGAGCTGTAGTACCTGTGTAAGAGAGTAGGGGGAGCTGCAGTACCTGTGTAAGAGAGTAGGGGGAGCTGTAGTACCTGTTTAAGAGAGTAGGGGAGCTGTAGTACCTGTTTAAGAGAGTAGGGGGAGCTGTAGTACCTGTTTAAGAGAGTAGGGGGAGCTGCAGTACCTGTTTAAGAGAGTAGGGGGAGCTGTAGTACCTGTTTAAGAGAGTAGGGGGAGCTGCAGTACCTGTTTAAGAGAGTAGGGGGAGCTGTAGTACCTGTGTAAGAGAGTAGGGGGAGCTGCAGTACCTGTGTAAGAGAGTAGGGGGAGCTGTAGTACCTGTTTAAGAGTAGGGGGAGCTGTAGTACCTGTTTAAGAGAGTAGGGGGAGCTGTAGTACCTGTTTAAGAGAGTAGGGGGAGCTGCAGTACCTGTTTAAGAGAGTAGGGGGAGCTGTAGTACCTGTTTAAGAGAGTAGGGGGAGCTGTAGTGCCTGTTTAAGAGAGTAGGGGGAGCTGTAGTACCTGATTAAGAAAGTAGGGGGAGCTGTAGTACCTGATTAAGAGAGTAGGGGGAGCTGTAGGACCTGTTTAAGAGAGTAGGGGGAGCTGTAGTACCTGTTTAAGAGAGTAGGGGGAGCTGTAGTGCCTGTTTAAGAGAGTAGGGGGAGCTGTAGTACCTGATTAAGAAAGTAGGGGGAGCTGTAGTACCTGATTAAGAGAGTAGGGGGAGCTGTAGGACCTGTTTAAGAGAGTAGGGGGAGCTGTAGTATCTGTTTAAGAGAGTAGGGGGAGCTGTAGTATCTGTTTAAGACTGTAGGGGGAGCTGTAGTACCTGTTTAAGACTGTAGGGGGAGCTGTAGTACCTGTTTAAGAGTGTAGGGGGAGCTGCAGTACCTGTTTAAGAGAGTAGGGGGAGCGGTAGTACCTGTTTAAGAGTGTAGGGGAGCTGCAGTACCTGTGTAAGAGAGTAGGGGGAGCTGTAGTACCTGTTTAAGAGTGTAGGGGAGCTGCAGTACCTGTTTAAGAGAGTAGGGGGAGCTGTAGGACCTGTTTAAGAGAGTAGGGGGAGCTGTAGTACCTTTTTAAGACAGTAGGGGGAGCTGAAGTACCTGTTTAAGAGAGTAGGGGGAGCTGTAGTACCTTTTTAAGACAGTAGGGGGAGCTGTAGTACCTGTTTAAGAGAGTAGGGGGAGCTGCAGTACCTGTTTAAGAGAGTAGGGGAAGCTGTAGTACCTGTTTAAGAGTGTAGGGGGAGCTGTAGTACCTGTTTAAGAGAGTAGGGGGAGCTGCAGTACCTGTTTAAGAAAGTAGGGGGAGCTGTAGTACCTGTTTAAGAGTGTAGGGGGAGCTGTTGTACCTGTGTAAGAGAGTAGGGGGAGCTGTAGTACCTGATTAAGAGAGTAGGGGGAGCTGCAGTACCTGTTTAAGAGAGTAGGGGGAGCTGTATTACCTGTTTCAGAGTGTAGGGGAGCTGCAGTACCTGTGTAAGAGAGTAGGGGGAGCTGCAGTACCTGTTTAAGAGAGTAGGGGGAGCTGTAGTACCTGTTTAAGAGAGTAGGGGGAGCTGTAGTACCTGTTTAAGAGAGTAGGGGGAGCTGTAGTATCTGTTTAAGAGAGTAGGGGGAGCTGTAGTACCTGTTTAAGAGTGTAGGGGGAGCTGTAGTACCTGTTTAAGAGAGTAGGGGGAGCTGTAGTACCTGTTTAAGAGAGTAGGGGGAGCTGTATTACCTGTTTCAGAGTGTAGGGGAGCTGCAGTACCTGTCCCAGGGCGTAGGGGGCGTAGTCCTGCTGTAGGGCGGTTCCTCTGCCGCCGGTGCCTCTGGTGTATCGGACGTAACTGTCTTTATCCACAGGTTTGGCCAAAGTCACTTCGATCGGAGAACCATCGATCACCTGCGATCAGACACTTCATATGTAGTCGAAGTAGTAGTAGTAGTAGTAGTAGCAGTAGTAGTAGTAGTAGTAGTAGTAGTAGTAGTAGAAGTACCTTCCCGTTGAGTTGGCTCATGGCGCTGACGGCGTCGTCTCTTTGAGTGAAATGAACAAAGGCGTAGTCTCTGATCTTCTTCACTCGCTCCACAGCTCCTGGACAGTGAACAGGTGATCACAGGTCTGCCCCCTGGTGGCCGGCGTGTGGAGCAGCATCACAGGTCTGCCCCCTGGTGGCCGCCGTGTGGAGCAGCATCACAGGTCTGCCCCCTGGTGGCCGCCGTGTGCTCCTGCCGGGTTCGTACCTGGTCTGACGGCGTTGAACTCCCTCTGGATCGTCTCCTCCGTCGTCTGCAGCATCAGGTTCCTCACGTACAGGATCTTCACGGTTGCCATGGTTTCCTCGTCCACCTCCACCTCAGGCTCCGCCCAGTCCACGGCGATGGCGTGGCCCCACAGCTGGATCCGCCCTGCGACAGAGCGTAGTATTTGCAGTAGTAGTAGTAGTAGTTGCAGTACCTGGCAGTAGTTTCCTCCTCGCCATGGCGGCCGCTCGGTGGTTGTCGTACTGTAGTAGTATTTGCAGTAGTAGTAGTAGTAGTATTTGCAGTACCTGGCAGTAGCTTCCTCCTCGCCATGGCGGCCGCTCGGTGGTTGTCGTACTGTAGTAGTATTTGCAGTAGTAGTAGTAGTTGTTGCAGTACCTGGCAGTAGTTTCCTCCTCGCCATGGCGGCCGCTCGGTGGTTGTCGTACTGTAGTAGTATTTGCAGTAGTAGTAGTAGTTGTTGCAGTACCTGGCAGTAGTTTCCTCCTCGCCATGGCGGCCGCTCGGTGGTTGTCGTACTGTAGTAGTATTTGCAGTAGTAGTATTAGTCGCAGTACCTGGCAGTAGTTTCCTCCTCGCCATGGCGGCCGCTCGGTGGTTGTCGTACTGTAGTAGTATTTGCAGTAGTAGTATTTGCAGTACCTGGCAGTAGCTTCCTTCTCGCCATGGCGGCCGCTCGGTGGTTGTCGTACTGTAGTAGTATTTGCAGTAGTAGTATTTGCAGTACCTGGCAGTAGTTTCCTCCTCGCCATGGCGGCCGCTCGGTGGTTGTCGTACTGTAGTAGTATTTGCAGTAGTAGTAGTAGTTGCAGTACCTGGCAGTAGCTTCCTCCGCGCCATGGCGGCCGCTCGGTGGTTGTCGTACTGTAGTAGTATTTGCAGTAGTAGTAGTATTTGCAGTACCTGGCAGTAGCTTCCTCCTCGCCATGGCGGCCGCTCGGTGGTTGTCGTACTGTAGTAGTATTTGCAGTAGTAGTATTTGCAGTACCTGGCAGTAGTTTCCTCCTCGCCATGGCGGCCGCTCGGTGGTTGTCGTACTGTAGTAGTATTTGCAGTAGTAGTAGTAGTTGCAGTACCTGGCAGTAGCTTCCTCCTCGCCATGGCGGCCGCTCGGTGGTTGTCGTACTGTAGTAGTATTTGCAGTAGTAGTAGTAGTAGTAGTTGCAGTACCTGGCAGTAGCTTCCTCCTCGCCATGGCGGCCGCTCGGTGGTTGTCGTACTGTTGTAGTATTTGCAGTAGTAGTAGTAGTAGTTGCAGTACCTGGCAGTAGCTTCCTCCTCGCCATGGCGGCCGCTCGGTGGTTGTCGTACTGTAGTAGTATTTGCAGTCGTAGTAGTAGTTGCAGTACCTGGCAGTAGCTTCCTCCTCGCCATGGCGGCCGCTCGGTGGTTGTCGTACTGTAGTAGTATTTGCAGTAGTAGTAGTAGTTGCAGTACCTGGCAGTAGTTTCCTCCTCGCCATGGCGGCCGCTCGGTGGTTGTCGTACTGTAGTAGTATTTGCAGTAGTAGTAGTAGTATTTGCAGTACCTGGCAGTAGCTTCCTCCTCGCCATGGCGGCCGCTCGGTGGTTGTCGTACTGTAGTAGTATTTGCAGTAGTAGTAGTATTTGCAGTACCTGGCAGTAGCTTCCTCCTCGCCATGGCGGCCGCTCGGTGGTTGTCGTACTGTAGTAGTATTTGCAGTAGTAGTAGTATTTGCAGTAGTAGTAGTATTTGCAGTACCTGGCAGTAGCTTCCTCCTTGCCATGGCGGCCGCTCGGTGGTTGTCGTACTGTAGTAGTATTTGCAGTAGTAGTAGTATTTGCAGTAGTAGTAGTATTTGCAGTACCTGGCAGTAGCTTCCTCATCGCCATGGCGGCCGCTCGGTGGTTGTCGTACTGTAGTAGTATTTGCAGTAGTAGTAGTAATAGTAGTATTTGCAGTACCTGGCAGTAGCTTCCTCCTCGCCATGGCGGCCGCTCGGTGGTTGTCGTACTGTAGTAGTATTTGCAGTAGTAGTAGTATTTGCAGTACCTGGCAGTAGTTTCCTCCTCGCCATGGCGGCCGCTCGGTGGTTGTCGTACTGTAGTAGTATTTGCAGTAGTAGTAGTAGTAGTAGTACCTGGCAGTAGTTTCCTCCTCGCCATGGCGGCCGCTCGGTGGTTGTCGTACTGTAGTAGTATTTGCAGTAGTAGTAGTAGTAGTACCTGGCAGTAGCTTCCTCCTCGCCATGGCGGCCGCTCGGTGGTTGTCGTACTCCACGAAGGCGAAGCCGCGGTTCTTGTTTTTGTCGGCGGCGCTCGGGTAAACGATGACATCACTGACGCCCTCCGTGACCTTCCTCATCTCCGTCAGAATCTCCTCCCTCTTTTTACACTTCGGGATCCCGCCCACAAAGAGGCGGCAGTTATCCACGCTGGCACAGACGCCGAGGAGCCGCCCGGGCCTGAGGGAGGAGTCACGTTATTATAAAGCACTTTACAACAACTGCTAAAGCCACGCCCGGGCCTGTGGGAGGAGTCACTTTAGTATAAAGCACTTTACAACAACCGCTAAAGCCACGCCCAGGCCTGAGGGAGGAGTCACGTTATTATAAAGCACTTTATATCAACCGCTAAAGCCACGCCCGGGCCTGAGGGAGGAGTCACGTTATTATAAAGCACTTTATAACAACCGCTAAAGCCACGCCCGGGCCTGAGGGAGGAGTCACGTTATTATAAAGCACTTTACAACAACCACTAAAGCCACACCCGGGCCTGTGGGAGGAGTCACGTTATTATAAAGCACTTTATAACAACCGCTAAAGCCACGCCCAGGCCTGTGGGAGGAGTCACGTTATTATAAAGCACTTTATAACAACCGCTAAAGCCACGCCCGGGCCTGAGGGAGGAGTCACTTTATTATAAAGCACTTTATAACAACCGCTAAAGCCACGCCCAGGCCTGTGGGAGGAGTCACTTTATTATAAAGCACTTTATAACAACCACTAAAGCCACGCCCGGGCCTGAGGGAGGAGTCACATTATTATAAAGCACTTTATAACAACCGCTAAAGCCACGCCCGGGCCTGAGGGAGGAGTCACGTTATTATAAAGCACTTTACAACAACCGCTAAAGCCACGCCCAGGCCTGTGGGAGGAGTCACTTTATTATAAAGCACTTTACAACAACCACTAAAGCCACGCCCGGGCCTGAGGGAGGAGTCACTTTATTATAAAGCACTTTATAACAACCACTAAAGCCACGCCCGGGCCTGAGGGAGGAGTCACATTAAAGCACTTTATAACGACCGCTAAAGCCACGCCCGGGCCTGAGGGAGGAGTCACGTTATTATAAAGCACTTTACAACAACCACTAAAGCCACGCCCGGGCCTGAGGGAGGAGTCACTTTATTATAAAGCACTTTATAACAACCACTAAAGCCACGCCCGGGCCTGAGGGAGGAGTCACTTTATTATAAAGCACTTTACAACAACCGCTAAAGCCACGCCCGGGCCTGTGGGAGGAGTCACATTATTATAAAGCACTTTACAACAACCGCTAAAGCCACGCCCGGGCCTGTGGGAGGAGTCACATTATTATAAAGCACTTTACAACAACCACTAAAGCCACGCCCAGGCCTGAGGGAGGAGTCACTTTATTATAAAGCACTTTATAACAGCCACTAAAGCCACGCCCGGGCCTGAGGGAGGAGTCATTTTATTATAAAGCACTTTATAACAACCGCTAAAGCCACGCCCGGGCCTGTGGGAGGAGTCATTTTATTATAAAGCACTTTATAACAACCACTAAAGCCACGCCCAGGCCTGAGGGAGGAGTCATTTTATTATAAAGCACTTTATAACAACCGCTAAAGCCACGCCCGGGCCTGTGGGAGGAGTCACTTTATTATAAAGCACTTTATAACAACCGCTAAAGCCACGCCCGGGCCTGTGGGAGGAGTCATTTTATTATAAAGCACTTTATAACAACCGCTAAAGCCACGCCCGGGCCTGAGGGAGGAGTCATTTTATTATAAAGCACTTTATAACAACCGCTAAAGCCACGCCCGGGCCTGAGGGAGGAGTCACGTTTTTATAAAGCACTTTATAACAACCGCTAAAGCCACGCCCGGGCCTGAGGGAGGAGTCACGTTATTATAAAGCACTTTATAACAACCACTAAAGCCACGCCCAGGCCTGTGGGAGGAGTCACGTTATTATAAAGCACTTTATAACAACCGCTGAAGCCACGCCCGGGCCTGTGGGAGGAGTCACATTAAAGCACTTTACAACAACCACTAAAGCCACGCTCAGGCCTGAGGGAGGAGTCACGTTTTTATAAAGCACTTTATAACAACCACTAAAGCCACGCCCAGGCCTGTGGGAGGAGTCACGTTATTATAAAGCACTTTATAACAACCGCTAAAGCCACGCCCGGGCCTGTGGGAGGAGTCACGTTATTATAAAGCACTTTATAACAACCACTAAAGCCACGCCCAGGCCTGTGGGAGGAGTCACGTTATTATAAAGCACTTTATAACAACCGCTAAAGCCACGCCCGGGCCTGTGGGAGGAGTCATTTTATTATAAAGCACTTTATAACAACCACTAAAGCCACGCCCAGGCCTGTGGGAGGAGTCACGTTATTATAAAGCACTTTATAACAACCGCTAAAGCCACGCCCGGGCCTGAGGGAGGAGTCACGTTATTATAAAGCACTTTACAACAACCGCTAAAGCCACGCCCGGGCCTGAGGGAGGAGTCACGTTATTATAAAGCACTTTACAACAACCGCTAAAGCCACGCCCAGGCCTGAGGGAGGAGTCACGTTATTATAAAGCACTTTATAACAACCGCTAAAGCCACGCCTGGGCCTGAGGGAGGAGTCACTTTATTATAAAGCACTTTATAACAACCGCTAAAGCCACGCCCGGGCCTGTGGGAGGAGTCATTTTATTATAAAGCACTTTATAACAACCGCTAAAGCCACGCCCGGGCCTGAGGGAGGAGTCACGTTATTATAAAGCACTTTATAACAACCGCTAAAGCCACTCCCGGGCCTGAGGGAGGAGTCACGTTATTATAAAGCACTTTACAACAACCGCTAAAGCCACGCCCGGGCCTGAGGGAGGAGTCACTTTATTATAAAGCACTTTATAACAACCGCTAAAGCCACGCCCGGGCCTGAGGGAGGAGTCACTTTATTATAAAGCACTTTATAACAACCGCTAAAGCCACGCCCGGGCCTGAGGGAGGAGTCACGTTATTATAAAGCACTTTACAACAACCACTAAAGCCACGCCCGGGCCTGAGGGAGGAGTCACTTTATTATAAAGCACTTTATAACAACCACTAAAGCCACGCCCGGGCCTGAGGGAGGAGTCACTTTATTATAAAGCACTTTATAACAACCACTAAAGCCACGCCCGGGCCTGTGGGAGGAGTCACTTTATTATAAAGCACTTTATAACAACCACTAAAGCCACGCCCGGGCCTGAGGGAGGAGTCACATTAAAGCACTTTACAACAACCACTAAAGCCACGCCCGGGCCTGAGGGAGGAGTCACGTTATTATAAAGCACTTTACAACAACCACTAAAGCCACGCCCGGGCCTGAGGGAGGAGTCACATTATTATAAAGCACTTTACAACAACCGCTAAAGCCACGCCCAGGCCTGAGGGAGGAGTCACTTTATTATAAAGCACTTTACAACAACCACTAAAGCCACGCCCAGGCCTGTGGGAGGAGTCACATTATTATAAAGCACTTTACAACAACCACTAAAGCCACGCCCGGGCCTGAGGGAGAGACGGGACTGAAGTACTGCAGTAGTAGTAGTAGTATTGCAGTAGTAGTAGTAGTATTGCAGTAGTAGTAGTAGTATTGCAGTAGTAGTAGTAGTATTGCAGTAGTAGTACTGCAGTTCTGCAGTATTCGTATCGTACCTGATCTCGTAGTTGTTGAGCTGCTTCATGGCGGCGCGAGCCTCGAGTCTCGAGGCGAAGGTGACGAAGGCGTAACCGCGGTTATTCCCGTTAAAGTCCATCATCATCCTCACCTCGAAGATCTGCCCGAACTGAAACACACACCACCTCGTAGAGTAGTAGTAGTACTGCAGTGACAGTACTAGCCGTGGTAGTAGTATAAGTAGTCATAGTAATAGTACTGCAGTATTTGTACCTTCTCGCACAGCGGCACCAGCTCGTCCTCGAACAGGTCCCGGGGCAGTTTCCCCACAAAGATCTCGGAGCCTCGTTCGGGGGGGGGTCCGTCCCAGTTGGGGGGCGGCCCGCCGTATCGCCGCTGCCCGTTCTCCTGTCAAATACTACAGTCAGTACTACAAATACTGCAGTACAAGTACCACAGACCCGCGGGGGAAAATCTGGGGAGAACAATGAAAAAAAAAAAAAAAAAAAGGAAACATTCTGGGAAAAATGACACAAAAAAAATTCAAAAGGGGAAAAAATTGGTAATAAAACAGTTTTTTTTTACTCTGAAAAGTACCTGCTTGTATGAGGGAGTACCTGTTTGAGGGAGTACCCGGTCCTCTGCGTCAGAGCCATAAGCCCCGCCTCCTGCTCCGCCCCCGTCAGCCCGTCTGCTTTCTGATTGGACTCCATTAGAAGTGATTGTTCCGTTTCAATCAGGGAAATTAACGGTGCTCACTGAGAAAAACACACAAAAGCATTCACTCCTTTAGTCTCAGCACATGTTTTGTAGGTCTTAGCTTTCAAATGAGGCGCGTTCCCTGAGCGTCAGTATCAGGAGCCTCCGTTTCCCAGAATGCCTCGGGGCGTGTGAATGATTGACCGCAGACCTTGACCGGCTGTGAGTCCAGCAGCACAACACTGATAAGTACAACAGAGTACTGCCAAAATACACCGACTACTGCGCCGAGTACTGCGGCGGGAGAAGTACAAATACTCACTTATGTTTAAAGGACGTCAGCACTAAAGCACGTTCTGATTGGTTAGTGCTCGATCGTCTGCTGTGAGTTTGTTTAGATCTATGAGTCGGTTTGTCTAAAAATACAAATAATCCTGATCCTTAAGGTTTAACCCCTTAACTCCCGCCTGAACCGAGCACGTTTTCTCCAGTTTGGCTTTACCCCAATCCAAAAGATGATTGGGAAAAAAGCACCAAAAATGTGACAAAATGTGACAAAAATGTGACAAAAACTCAACAAAAACTCAACAAAAACTCAACAAAAAAGTGACAAAAATGTGACAAAAATTCAACAAAAATGTGACAAAAATGTGACAAAAATTCAACAAAAATGTGACAAAAATGTGACAAAAATTCAACAAAAATGTGACAAAAATTCAACAAAAATGTGACAAAAATGTGACAAAAATGTGACAAAAATGTGACAAAAAAGTGACAAAAATGTGACAAAAATTCAACAAAAATGTGACAAAAATGTGACAAAAATTCAACAAAAATGTGACAAAAAAGTGACAAAAATGTGACAAAAATGTGACAAAAATGTGACAAAAATGTGACAAAAACTCAACAAAAAAGTGACAAAAATGTGACAAAAATTCAACAAAAATGTGACAAAAATGTGACAAAAATTCAACAAAAATGTGACAAAAATGTGACAAAAATTCAACAAAAATGTGACAAAAATTCAACAAAAATGTGACAAAAATGTGACAAAAATGTGACAAAAATTCAACAAAAAAGTGACAAAAACTCAACAAAAATGTGACAAAAATTCAACAAAAAAGTGACAAAAACTCAACAAAAAAGTGACAAAAATGTGACAAAAATTCAACAAAAATGTGACAAAAATGTGACAAAAATTCAACAAAAATGTGACAAAAATGTGACAAAAATTCAACAAAAATGTGACAAAAATTCAACAAAAAAGTGACAAAAACTCAACAAAAATGTGACAAAAACTCAACAAAAATGTGACAAAAACTCAACAAAAATGTGACAAAAACTCAACAAAAATGTGACAAAAACTCAACAAAAATGTGACAAAAACTCAACAAAAATGTGACAAAAACTCAACAAAAATGTGACAAAAATTCAACAAAAAAGTGACAAAAACTCAACAAAAAAGTGACAAAAATGTGACAAAAATTCAACAAAAATGTGACAAAAATGTGACAAAAATTCAACAAAAATGTGACAAAAATGTGACAAAAATTCAACAAAAATGTGACAAAAATTCAACAAAAATGTGACAAAAATGTGACAAAAAAGTGACAAAAATTCAACAAAAATGTGACAAAAATTCAACAAAAATGTGACAAAAACTCAACAAAAATGTGACAAAAACTCAACAAAAATGTGACAAAAACTCAACAAAAATGTGACAAAAACTCAACAACAAAAAAAAGAAAATGAAAAAAATATAAAAGGTGACACAGCAACAACGTGAGGAAAAAGGTCAGTTTTGTGGGTCTTAGCTTTCAAATGAGGTGTTACACAGGCCTGTATAATGGCCAGAGGACAGAATGCAAGTGGTAAGAGGTTAATAAACTGTGACCTCTGACCTTTAACCCAGAGCATCGTCTCCAATTCAGCTTTACCCAAAACTAAAAACGTATTTCAGAAAAAGCATCAAAACAGCCACAAAAACAAGAAGAAAACGCTGAAAATAAAACAGGAAAAAGATCAGTTCAGAGTTCTGTAGGTCTTAGCTTTCAAATGAGGCTTTTAGATTTGGGTAAAGCTGAACTAAACCAACAACAACACATGAGCCTCACAGGGAGAAACTAAAAACAGATGAAGACGAGGAGACGAGATCAGAGCTTCTTCTCCATCGTCCTCCAGGTTCCACATGATCTTCTTCAGATCTGCAGCTCCAGGAGAAGCTGTGGAGGGTTCGGTTTTCAGACGTGTGAAGTTTGGGTTTTATTCAACATCGAACATCTGCCAGAACATCTGAGCTCAGTCATGCCTTTAAAGGAACCTCCAGACGGAGACCTTCACCTCTGACCTCACCCCGTTTGGAGCCAAAGGACCTGGATCCAAACATCTGGATCCAAACATCTGGATCCAAACATCTGGATCCAAACATCTGGCCAAGCTGGTCTAAACTAGGTCTAAACTAGGTCTAAACAGGGACTAAACTAGGTCTAAACAGGGTCTAAACTAGGTCTAAACTAGGTCTAAACAGGGACTAAACTAGGTCTAAACAGGGACTAAACTAGGTCTAAACAGGGACTAAACTAGGTCTAAACAGGGACTAAACTAGGTCTAAACAGGGACTAAACTAGGTCTAAACAGGGACTAAACTAGGTCTAAACAGGGTCTAAACTAGGTCTAAACAGGGACTAAACTAGGTCTAAACAGGGACTAAACTAGGTCTAAACAGGGACTAAACTAGGTCTAAACTAGGTCTAAACAGGGTCTAAACTAGGTCTAAACAGGGTCTAAACAGGGACTAAACTAGGTCTAAACAGGGACTAAACTAGGTCTAAACAGGGACTAAACTAGGTCTAAACAGGGACTAAACTAGGTCTAAACAGGGACTAAACTAGGTCTAAACAGGGACTAAACTAGGTCTAAACAGGGACTAAACTAGGTCTAAACAGGGACTAAACTAGGTCTAAACAGGGACTAAACTAGGTCTAAACAGGGACTAAACTAGGTCTAAACAGGGACTAAACTAGGTCTAAACAGGGACTAAACTAGGTCTAAACTAGGTCTAAACAGGGTCTAAACTAGGTCTAAACAGGGTCTAAACAGGGACTAAACTAGGTCTAAACAGGGACTAAACTAGGTCTAAACTAGGTCTAAACAGGGACTAAACGGGGACTAAACTAGGACTAAACTAGGTCTAAACTAGGTCTAAACAGGGACTAAACAGGGACTGAACTAGGTCTAAACAGGGACTAAACTAGGTCTAAACAGGGACTAAACTAGGTCTAAACTAGGTCTAAACAGGGACTAAACGGGGACTAAACTAGGACTAAACTAGGTCTAAACTAGGTCTAAACAGGGACTAAACAGGGACTGAACTAGGTCTAAACAGGGACTAAACTAGGTCTAAACAGGGACTAAACAGGGTCTAAACAGGGACTAAACAGGGTCTAAACAGGGACTAAACTAGGACTAAACAGGGACTAAACTAGGTCTAAACAGGGACTAAACTAGGTCTAAACTAGGTCTAAACAGGGACTAAACAGGGACTAAACTAGGTCTAAACAGGGACTAAACTAGGTCTAAACAGGGACTAAACTAGGTCTAAACAGGGACTAAACTAGGTCTAAACAGGGACTAAACTAGGTCTAAACAGGGACTAAACTAGGTCAACATCCAACATCTGCCAGAACATCTGAGCTCAGTCATGTCTTTAAAGGAACCTCCAGACGGAGACCTTCACCTCTGACCTCACCCCGTTTGGAGCCAAAGGACCTGGATCCAAACATCTGGATCCAAACATCTGGATCCAAACATCTGGATCCAAACATCTGGCCAAGCTGGTCTAAACTAGGTCTAAACTAGGTCTAAACAGGGACTAAACTAGGTCTAAACAGGGTCTAAACTAGGTCTAAACTAGGTCTAAACAGGGACTAAACTAGGTCTAAACAGGGACTAAACTAGGACTAAACAGGGACTAAACAGGGACTAAACTAGGACTAAACCAGGACTAAACTAGGTCTAAACTAGGTCTAAACAGGGACTAAACTAGGACTAAACTAGGTCTAAACTAGGTCTAAACAGGGACTAAACTAGGACTAAACTAGGTCTAAACTAGGTCTAAACAGGGTCTAAACAGGGACTAAACTAGGTCTAAACTAGGTCTAAACTAGGTCTAAACTAGGACTAAACCAGGACTAAACAGGGACTAAACAGGGACTAAACAGGGACTAAACAGGGACTAAACAGGGACTAAACTAGGTCTAAACTAGGTCTAAACAGGGACTAAACTAGGTCTAAACTAGGTCTAAACTAGGACTAAACTAGGTCTAAACAGGGACTAAACTAGGTCTAAACAGGGACTAAACTAGGTCTAAACAGGGACTAAACAGGGACTAAACTAGGTCTAAACAGGGACTAAACTAGGTCTAAACTAGGACTAAACAGGGTCTAAACAGGGACTAAACTAGGTCTAAACAGGGACTAAACTAGGTCTAAACAAGGTCTAAACTAGGTCTAAACTAGGTCTAAACAGGGTCTAAACTAGGTCTAAACTAGGTCTAAACTAGGTCTAAACAGGGACTAAACTAGGTCTAAACCAGGACTAAACTAGGTCTAAACAGGGACTAAACCAGGACTAAACAGGGACTAAAGTTAATTTTATGAATAGTTTCTCAAACAAGATATTCTCTTCAGTTTAAACATGAAAAATAAAATATAAACCCAGATTAAACCCGGTCTAAACCAGGACTAAACAGGGACTAAACTAGGTCTAAACAGGGTCTAAACAGGGACTAAACCAGGGCTAAACAGGGACTAAACAGGGACTAAACCAGGACAAAACAAGGTCTAAACCCGGTCTAAACCTGGTCTAAAGCCGGTCTAAACCCGGTCTAAACCCGGTCTAAAGCCGGTCTAAACAGGGTCTAAACCCGGTCTAAACCCGGTCTAAGGCCGGACTCACCAGAGCGATTGAAGGACCTGGTGCTGGATCAGTCTGGGCTCGATCTGAAGCAAAGTCCGACTCTGTTGGTTTTACGACGACTCACAGTTAATCATTTACTGCAGTATCTCCCAGAGAGTACTGCGAAAGTACACGAAAATATACTGCAGTATCTCCCAGAGAGTACTGCGAAAGTACACGAAAATATACTGCAGTATCTCCCAGAGAGTACTGCGAAAGTACACAAAAATATACTGCAGTATCTCTCAGAGAGTACTGCGAAAGTACACGAAAATATACTGCAGTATCTCCCAGAGAGTACTGCGAAAGTACACGAAAATATACTGCAGTATCTCCCAGAGAGTACTGCGAAAGTACACGAAAATATACTGCAGTATCTCTCAGAGAGTACTGCGAAAGTACACGAAAATATACTGCAGTATCTCCCAGAGAGTACTGCGAAAGTACACGAATATATACTGCAGTATCTCCCAGAGAGTACTGCGAAAGTACACGAAAATATACTGCAGTATCTCCCAGAGAGTACTGCGAAAGTACACGAAAATATACTGCAGTATCTCCCAGAGAGTACTGCGAAAGTACACGAATATATACTGCAGTATCTCCCAGAGAGTACTGCGAAAGTACACGAATATATACTGCAGTATCTCCCAGAGAGTACTGCGAAAGTACACGAAAATATACTGCAGTATCTCCCAGAGAGTACTGCGAAAGTACACGAAAATATACTGCAGTATCTCCCAGAGAGTACTGCGAAAGTACACGAAAATATACTGCAGTATCTCCCAGAGAGTACTGCGAAAGTACACGAAAATATACTGCAGTATCTCCCAGAGAGTACTGTGAAAGTACACGAATATATACTGCAGTATCTCCCAGAGAGTACTGCGAAAGTACACGAATATACTGCAGTAAGAGCCTGAGCTGAACCTTTGGAAAGGGTTAGCCGTTTGTGTTGATTTGATGATTTTCAACGACTTTTCAGGCCTTGATTCTGGATCAACGGTTTCATTCAGACGTTCATTTTCAAACATCCTTCCTCCCGGAGCACCCCCCCCACAGGGCACCACGAGGGCCCCGGACCCCATACTCCCGGAGCACCCCCCACAGGGCACCACGAGGGCCCCGGACCCCATACTCCCGGAGCACCCCCCACAGGGCACCACGAGGGCCCCGGACCCCATACTCCCGGAGCACCCCCCACAGAGCACCACGAGGGCCCCGGACCCCATACTCCCGGAGCACCCCCCACAGGGCACCACGAGGGCCCCGGACCCCATACTCCCGGAGCACCCCCCACAGAGCACCACGAGGGCCCCGGACCCCATACTCCCGGAGCACCCCCCACAGGGCACCACGAGGGCCCCGGACCCCATACTCCCGGAGCACCCCCACAGGGCACCACGAGGGCCCCGGACCCCATACTCCCGGAGCACCCCCACAGGGCACCACGAGGGCCCCGGACCCCATACTCCCGGAGCCCCCCCCACAGGGCACCACGAGGGACGCGGACCCCATACTCCCGGAGCCCCCCCCACAGGGCACCACGAGGGACGCGGTCGAACACTTTCTCCAGATCCACAAAACACTTGTGGACTGGTTGGGCGAACTCCCACGAACCCTCGAGTACCCGATGAAGGGTATAGAGCTGGTCCAGTGTGCCACGACCAGGACGAAAACCGCATTGTTCCTCCTGGATCCGAGGTTCAACCATCGGCCGGATCCTCCTCTCCAGCACCCTGGAGTAGACCTTACCGGGGAGGCTAAGGAGGGTGATTCCTCTGTAATTGGAACACACCCTCCGATCCCCCTTCTTAAAGAGAGGGACCACCACCCCGGTCTGCCAATCCAGGGGCACTGTCCCCGACCGCCACGCGATGTTGCAGAGACGTGTCAGCCAAGACAGTCCTACAACATCCAGAGACTTAAGGTACTCAGGGCGAATCTCATCCACCCCCGGAGCCACCGAGGAGCTTTCTCACCACCTCGGTGACTTCAGCCCCGGTGATGGGCGAGCCCACCTCCGAGTCCCCAGCCTCTGCTTCCTCATTGGAAGACGTGACGACGGGATTGAGGAGGTCCTCGAAGTCCTCCTTCCACCGCCCGACGACATCCCCAGTCGAGGTCAGCAGCCCCCCACCCGCACTGTAAACAGTGTTGGTGAAGCACTGCTTCCCCCTCCTGAGGCGCCGGATGGTTTGCCAGAATCTCTTCGAGGCCGACCGATAGTCTTCCTCCATGGCCTCCCCGAACTCCTCCCAGACCCGAGCTTTAGCCTCTGCGACCGCACGAGCTGCAGCTTGGCCTGCCGGTACCTCTCAGCTGCCTCAGGAGTCCCACAAGCCAACAAGGCCAGGTAGGACTCCTTCTTCAGCTTGACGGCATCCCTTACTTCCGGGCGCCACCACCGGGTTCGGGGATTGCCGCCGCGACAGGCACCAGAGACCTTACGGCCACAACTACGAGCAGCCGCATCGACAATGGAGGAGGAGAACAGGGTCCACTCGGACTCCATGTCCCCAGCCTCCCCCGGAATCTGGGTGAAGCTCTTCCGGAGGTGGGAGTTGAAGACCCCACTGACAGAGGGATCCACCAGACGTTCCCAGCAGACCCTCACAACACGCTTGGGCCTGCCAGGTCTGACCGGCTTCCTCCCCTGCCATCATCGACCTCCTGCCTAGGGTGTCCTGGTGCCACGTGCACTTATGGACACCCTTGTGCTCGAACATGGTGTTCGTTATGGACAAACCGTGACTAGCACAGAAGTCCAATAACAGAACACCACTCGGGTTCAGATCGGGGAGGCCGTTCCTCCCAGGTCTCACTGTCGTTACCCACGTGGGCGTTGAAGTCCCCCAGCAGAACAACAACAGCCTCGTGTTTAAACCTCGGCCAAAGAAACCGCTCTGAGACTAAACATCAGATACAGGAATACTTTGTAATACCAATATCAGTACTTTTATTTCTTATCATCCCTCCTTTGTTTTACAGTTATAGTTATATTTACATGCTGTGTTTCTAATTCAGAGTTTGTTTCTTATAAAACCGTCCGAGGCCTCATTAACATGATCAGAAATATATAGAAAACATATTAGAATAAAAAACACCAGAGGCAGATTTTGTGCCTGGGATTTGACTTTGCAGAAAAAACTCCAATAATTAAACTTGAAATGACATTTGTCCAAAAGAATAAAACTAGATTAAAATCTGTTTCCACCAGTTTAGAAAATGTTTGAAATCTGCTCCAGTGTTTCCTCCTCGTGGATCATTTCTAAACTCGGTCCTTCTGGAAATGTTTGATGACGATGTATTTTATTTCGGTAACGAGACGTGATCATGTCAGTCAGTGGGACACAGGGTTTCTCTTTAAAAAGAGGCGGAGTTTATTTACAGCAGAAACAGAACAAACATATTTACATCCACATGAACAGAAACGAGTCGCAGCTTCAGGGAGAGACGTTTTCAACAGAACATCAGAACCGCCCGTCCTGCAGCGCCCTCTGCAGGCAGCAGGGTGAAGTGAAGGTGTGCAGCTCCTCCAGGGACCAGGGTGAGGATCTGCCCAGGGGGAGGGATCTGCCCGGGGTGAGGGATCTGCCCGGGGGGAGGGATCTGCCCAGGGTGAGGGATCTGCCCAGGGGGAGGGATCTGCCCAGGGGGAGGGATCTGCCCAGGGGGAGGGATCTGCCCAGGGGGAGGGATCTGCCCAGGGAGAGGGGGATCTGCCCGGGGTGAGGATCTGCCCGGGGTGAGGGATCTGCCCAGGGAGAGGGGGATCTGCCCGGGGTGAGGATCTGCCCAGGGTGAGGGATCTGCCCAGGGTGAGAGGGATCTGCCCAGGGGGAGGGGGATCTGCCCAGGGTGAGGGATCTGCCCGGACGTTTGGAAGAGCCTGAGCGACTTCAGGAGGAATAAAAAGACATGCATGAGCCCCCGGTCCAGACGACAGTTCACAGATATGTACAGTGTCCTGTGGGGGGCGCCGTCACCGCGGTCAGTCCAGCGCGGCGTGAAGAAGAACCTGAGCCCCGGCCGTTTTGGACTTCTTCATTTTGCAGATCGCCCTCAGCAGGTCGCTCTGGGTCATCGCGCGGATGCTCTCCTCACTGGACAAGACACAGGCGTTACTGCTGTTGCCACGGTTACCGCCATTATCTAATAATAATAATAATAATAATAATAATAATAATAATAATAATAATAATAATAATAATAATGCATTGGTTTTATAAAGCGCTTTTCTGGACACTCAAAGACGCTTTACATTGCACTATTCGCTCACTCCATACTCGGTGGTGGTAAGCTACTATTGTAGCCACGGCTGCCCTGGGGTAGACTGACGGAATGGTGATTTCAAACAAACACCATGAGATTTTGTGTTTCCATTAAAGGGCTCGATCTCTGGAATAACTGTACAGAGGATCTCAAATCATGTCCCTCTCTCTTCCACCTAAAGAGAATGTATAAAAGTATTATACTTGAAAAATACCATAATTCTGTTTACTTGTTTGTTTAACACTGTCAACGTACTCCTTTTGAATGTCTGATGTTATGATGGAAAGTTAACAAAAACACGTGCTGTAAGTTTAAAAAAACAAGGGTAGGCAAAATAAGCATTAGCTTCAGCCTATACCTTTTCGGTCATTTTGTATGTTATGTTATGAAGAAGTTTACTTAACTGAATGTAAATCTTTTGTTTTAATTTTGACCGAATAAACTGAACTGAACATTAACCGCTACCCGGCTCTATGGGGACTCACCTGTCCGAGTCCTGGCTGTGGACGAACTCTCTCACACAGATCAGGGCGGCGTCTCGACACATTTCTCTGAGGTCACTTCCTGAAAAGCCCTCGGTGTCTCTCGCCACCGCGGCCAGGTCCACGTCCGAGTCCACCTGAGGAGACCACACACATGAGACACACGCCGGGGACACGCCCACACGCCGGGGACACGCCCACACGCCGGGGACACGCCCACACGCAGAGACACGCCCACACGCTGTCACTCTACACCTCTTAAAGAGGGGGTGTTCTGCTTTAAAGAGGGGGTGTTCTGCTTTAAAGAGGGGGTGTTCTGCTTTAAAGAGGGGGTGTTCTGCTTTAAAGAGGGGGTGTTCTGCTTTAAAGAGGGAGTGTTCTGCTTTAAAGAGGGGGTGTTCTGCTTTAAAGAGGGCGTGTTCTGCTTTAAAGAGGGCGTGTTCTGCTTTAAAGAGGGGGTGTTCTGCTTTAAAGAGGGGGTGTTCTGCTTTAAAGAGGGGGTGTTCTGCTTTAAAGAGGGCGTGTTCTGCTTTAAAGAGGGGGTGTTCTGCTTTAAAGAGGGCGTGTTCTGCTTTAAAGAGGGGGTGTTCTGCTTTAAAGAGGGCGTGTTCTGCTTTAAAGAGGGGGTGTTCTGCTTTAAAGAGGGGGTGTTCTGCTTTAAAGAGGGCGTGTTCTGCTTTAAAGAGGGGGTGTTCTGCTTTAAAGAGGGCGTGTTCTGCTTTAAAGAGGGCGTGTTCTGCTTTAAAGAGGGGGTGTTCTGCTTTAAAGAGGGCGTGTTCTGCTTTTGTCAGTCCCATAGCACCAGTCTATATCTCACTACAATGATGACAAACCTTCTGTTGGTCTGTAAATGCAGTAAATCAGAATAACTGCCTTGTATAAAATGTCTCTCTCAAAATGGCTGTAGTGAATGTCTTGAAATAGGCCTCTGTCTCTTTAAGAACCTCTGAGCCTTTAGACACGCCCCCTCCACACGCTGTCTGTGGCATCAGTGGGGAGGGGGTTCTGCTGAGGAGCAGTGGTTGGTTACTCGGCTGGTGACCAAAGCTCGGAGGCGTCTCCAGGAGGTGGGGGCGTTCCTAGGAGGACTCAGGCAAACCTATCCCTAAAATGGCCGCCATCAGAGTTTTTACAGATTACTCAAAATGGCCGCCATCCGAGTTTTTACAGATTACTCAGAAATACGTGAATGTGCCAAGGCAACACTTCAGCCATGTTTTTAATGAGGGAGTGACAGAATAACATGATGATGATGATTTTATATAAACCCCCCCTTTAAAACCTCCTCTCCCTGTGACTCACCCGCTCGTTGTCCAGGATCAGCTTCAGGATCTGCTCCCTCTGCATCTCACTCTGCAACAGCCAATCACAGGGCAGGGTTACTCACAACACTGTACTGCAGTAGCAGAAGTAGTATCTGCAGTAGTAGTATCTGCAGTAGTAGTATCTGCAGTAGTAGTAGTAGTATCTGTAGTAGTAGTATCTGCAGTAGTAGTATCTGCAGTAGTAGTAGTAGTATCTGCAGTAGTAGTATCTGCAGTAGTAGTATCTGCAGTAGTATTTGCAGTAGTAGTATCTGCAGTAGTAGTATCTGCAGTAGTATTTGCAGTAGTAGTAGTAGTATTTGCAGTAGTAGTATCTGCAGTAGTAAACACTCACAGGCTGGTTGATGTGGAACCGTGTGGGCATCCTGCGCAGAATGGCCGAGTCCAGGTCCTGAGGCCGGTTCGTGGCTCCCATGACGATCACCTGACCCACCATGACATCATCAGAGGAGGACATGACATCATCAGAGGAGGACATGACATCATCAGAGGAGGACATGACATCATCAGAGGAGGACATGACATCATCAGAGGAGGACATGACATCATCAGAGGAGGACATGACATCATCAGAGGAGGACATGACATCATCAGAGGAGGACATGACATCATCAGAGGAGGACATGACGTCATCAGAGGAGGACATGACATCATCAGAGGAGGACATGACATCATCAGAGGAGGACATGACATCATCAGAGGAGGACATGACATCATCAGAGGAGGACATGACATCATCAGAGGAGGACATGACATCATCAGAGGAGGACATGACGTCATCAGAGGAGGACATGACATCATCAGAGGAGGACATGACATCATCAGAGGAGGACATGACATCATCAGAGGAGGACATGACATCATCAGAGGAGGACATGACATCATCAGAGGAGGACATGACATCATCAGAGGAGGACATGACGTCATCAGAGGAGGACATGACATCATCAGAGGAGGACATGACATCATCACACGTTAGTTTTGTACTTTTGAACTGTATGTAGTAACAGAATACTAAATCCTCGCCTTGTTTCAAGTATTCATAGTAGTAGCATAGTTATCTGGCAGTGATAGTAGCTGTACTAGTAGTAGTATTTGCAGTATTTGCAGTAGTACTACAGTACCTGGCAGTGATAGTAGTAGTATTTGCAGTAGTACTACAGTACCTGGCAGTGATAGTAGTAGTATTTGCAGTAGTATATGCAGTATTTGCAGTAGTACTACAGTACCTAACAGTGATAGTAGCAGTAGTAGTAGTAGTATATGCAGTATTTGCAGTAGTACTACAGTACCTGGCAGTGATAGTAGTAGTATTTGCAGTAGTACTACAGTACCTGGCAGTGATAGTAGTAGTATTTGCAGTAGTACTACAGTACCTGGCAGTGATAGTAGTAGTATTTGCAGTAGTACTACAGTACCTGGCAGTGATAGTAGTAGTATTTGCAGTAGTACTACAGTACCTGGCAGTGATAGTAGTAGTATTTGCAGTAGTACTACAGTACCTGGCAGTGATAGTAATAGTATTTGCAGTAGAACTACAGTACCTGGCAGTGATAGTAGTAGTATTTGCAGTAGAACTACAGTACCTGGCAGTGATAGTAGTAGTATTTGCAGTAGAACTACAGTACCTGGCAGTGATAGTAGCAGTAGTAGTAGTAGTATTTACAGTATTTGCAGTAGTACTGTAGTACCTGGCAGTGATAGTAGTAGTATTTGCAGTAGAACTACAGTACCTGGCAGTGATAGTCCGTGTCCAGGCCGTCCCACAGACTCATGAACTGAGCTTTCATCATGGCCGTGGCCTCGTGGTCTGAGCTCGAGCGGTTCCTCAGAAACGAGTCTGAAACAAACAGACACTTTCACCTCTGTGTCCTCTATTACCACTCCCCCCCTTAGCCCCGCCCCCCTTAGCCCCGCCCCCTCTGTCCCCGCCCCCTCTGCCCCCCCTAAGCTCGTACCGATCTCGTCGATGAAGATGATGCTGGGCTGCAGCTTCAGCGCGAGCGAGAACACGGCGGCGGCGAGCTTCTGTGACTCGCCGTACCACTTGTCCGTCAGGGTGCTGGGCTGCAGGTTAATGAAGCGAAACCCCGCCTCCTTCGCCGTGGCCTTGGCGATGAGCGTCTTCCCACAGCCGGGAGGTCCGTACAGCAGCACGCCTGTACAGGGAGGACAAGAGGACAGTGTGAGGCTCACAGGGAGGACAAGAGGACAGTGTGAGGCTCACAGGGAGGACAAGAGGACAGTGTGAGGCGCACAGGGAGGACAAGAGGACAGTGTGAGGCTCACAGGGAGGACAAGAGGACAGTGTGAGGCTCACAGGGAGGACAAGAGGACAGTGTGAGGCTCACAGGGAGGACAAGAGGACAGTGTGAGGCTCACAGGGAGGACAAGAGGACAGTGTGAGGCTCACAGGGAGGACAAGAGGACAGTGTGAGTCTCACAGGGAGGACAAGAGGACAGTGTGAGGCGCACAGGGAGGACAAGAGGACAGTGTGAGGCTCACAGGGAGGACAAGAGGACAGTGTGAGGCTCACAGGGAGGACAAGAGGACAGTGTGAGGCTCACAGGGAGGACAAGAGGACAGTGTGAGGCTCACAGGGAGGACAAGAGGACAGTGTGAGGCTCACAGGGAGGACAAGAGGACAGTGTGAGGCTCACAGGGAGGACAAGAGGACAGTGTGAGGCTCACAGGGAGGACAAGAGGACAGTGTGAGGACAAGAGGACAGTGTGAGGCTCACAGGGAGGACAAGAGGACAGTGTGAGGCTCACAGGGAGGACAAGAGGACAGTGTGAGGCTCACAGGGAGGACAAGAGGACAGTGTGAGGCCTGTAGGGGGGGCTGTAGGACAGTATGAGGCCTGTAGGGGGGGCTGTAGGACAGTATGAGGCCTGTAGGGGGGGCTGTAGGACAGTATGAGGCCTGTAGGGGGGGCTGTAGGACAGTATGAGGCCTGTAGGGGGGGCTGTAGGACAGTATGAGGCCTGTAGAGAGGACAAGAGGACAGTGTGAGGCCTGTAGGGGGGGCTGTAGGACAGTATGAGGCCTGTAGGGGGGCTGTAGGACAGTATGAGGCCTGTAGGGGGAGCTGTAGGACAGTGTGAGGCCTGTAGGGGGGCTGTAGGACAGTATAAGGCCTGTAGGGGGGGCTGTAGGACAGTATAAGGCCTGTAGGGGGGGCTGTAGGACAGTATGAGGCCTGTAGGGGGGGCTGTAGGACAGTATGAGGCCTGTAGGGGGAGCTGTAGGACAGTATGAGGCCTGTAGGGGGGGCTGTAGGACAGTATGAGGCCTGTAGGGGGGGCTGTAGGACAGTGTGAGGCCTGTAGGGGGGCTGTAGGACAGTATAAGGCCTGTAGGGGGAGCTGTAGGACAGTATGAGGCCTGTAGGGGGAGCTGTAGGACAGTATGAGGCCTGTAGGGGGAGCTGTAGGACAGTATGAGGCCTGTAGGGGGAGCTGTAGGACAGTATGAGGCCTGTAGGGGGGGCTGTAGGACAGTATGAGGCCTGTAGGGGGGGCTGTAGGACAGTATGAGGCCTGTAGGGGGGGCTGTAGGACAGTATGAGGCCTGTAGGGGGGGCTGTAGGACAGTATGAGGCCTGTAGGGGGGGCTGTAGGACAGTATGAGGCCTGTAGGGGGGGCTGTAGGACAGTATAAGGCCTGTAGGGGGGGCTGTAGGACAGTATAAGGCCTGTAGGGGGGGCTGTAGGACAGTATGAGGCCTGTAGGGGGGGCTGTAGGACAGTATAAGGCCTGTAGGGGGGGCTGTAGGACAGTATAAGGCCTGTAGGGGGGGCTGTAGGACAGTATGAGGCCTGTAGGGGGGGCTGTAGGACAGTATAAGGCCTGTAGGGGGGGCTGTAGGACAGTATGAGGCCTGTAGGGGGAGCTGTAGGACAGTATAAGGCCTACAGGGGGCGCTGTAGGACAGTATGAGGCCTGTAGGGGGGGCTGTAGGACAGTACGAGGCCTGTAGGGGGGGCTGTAGGACAGTATGAGGCCTGTAGGGGGGGCTGTAGGACAGTATGAGGCCTGTAGGGGGGGCTGTAGGACAGTATGAGGCCTGTAGGAGGAGCTGTAGGACAGTATAAGGCCTGTAGGGGGCGCTGTAGGACAGTATAAGGCCTGTAGGGGGCGCTGTTACCTTTGGGCGGCTGCAGGAGTCTGGAGCCCTGGAACAGGTGTCTCTTCTGAACCGGTAAAATGACGGTTTCCTTCAGCTCCGTGATCACCTCGTCCAGACCCGCGATGTCCCTCCAGGTGATCTACACACACACACACACACACACACACACACACACACACACACACACACACACATACACAAACATACACATTCAAACACACAAACACACACAACAGAGGGTCAACAGAGACTATATATGAAGAAGCTGGTGTCCTTTCAGGTGGATAGAAACAAGTTGAAAATGTTCTACAGGTGCTTTTGTTGGGAGTGTTCTGACTTTCTGTATCATCTGCTGGTTTCGGGGCCATGACTGAGGCACAAAAGAACTCCCTCAGGAAAATATGTACAGTCACAGCAAAACCCTGGGTGTTCCTCTGAAGGGTCTGCAGGACATTTATTTTGTTCGAGCTCTAGATAAAGCAGACATGATATTATCAGAACATCCTCTGTTTAGAGAGTTTGAGCTGCTCCCCTCAGGTCGAAGGTACAGGAGCCCCGCCCTGACTAAAAACAGGACCAGGCAGCCATTTTACAATTAAACAAACCAACAATACGAAGTAACCAACAGTGATCTTTTTTTTTTTTTAATTATTCTGCACAGCTGGTCTGTCAGAGAAGGTTTTTAAGGAATGTAGATAATGATTTTAACATAGTTTAAACTGAGGTTGACGGGCCGTGGTTTGTTTTTTGTATGTTGTAAATGTTTGGATCCGTCTGCTGTGTCGCTGTTGTCTTTGTGTCTTTCCACTCACTGCAAATGAATTTCCCCACGGGGACAATACATTTCTACTACTACTACACAATATTGGATCAATGTCAGGGAATGGGGGAAAAATGGGGAAAATTGATAGAAATTGTGGCAAAAATAAGGAAAGACAAACAAACACTGGGTGAAAAATTGGGGGAAATTGTGGTAAAAGGGAAAATATTAGTATAAAAAAACAAGAAAAAATTGGGGCAAATATAATTTAAGAAAAATGTATAAAAATGGGGCAAACGTATGGCAAAAAAATTAAAAAAAAAAAAAAAAAGAAAACACATTTGGGGGTGAAATCATTAATTTGAGTCACTGCAGGTGTTTGAAACTCGGCGTTCCTCTGGCCGCGAGCTGGTAGATTTGGGTAAAGCTGACACGATGGATTTTTGTCTTTTTTTTGTTGGATTTTTTTTTTTTGATGGATTTTTGTCTTTTTTTTGTTGGATTTTTGTCTTTTTTTTGTTGGATTTTTTTTTTTTGATGGATTTTTGTCTTTTTTTGCTGGATTTTTGACATTTTTCTGATGGAAATTTGTCTTTTTTCTAAAGGATTTTTGTCATTTTTTGGTTGGATTTTTGTCTTTTTTTAATGGATTTTTGTCTTTTTTTTTGCTGGATTTTTGACATTTTTTTGATGGATTTTTGTCTTTTTTTGCTGGGTTTTTGTCTTTTTTTTGCTGGATTTTTGTCTTTTTTTGCTGGATTTTTGTCTTTTTTTTATGGATTTTTGTCTTTTTTTTAATGGATTTTTGTCTTTTTTTTAATGGATTTTTGTCTTTTTTTACCACTTTTTTTGTGGTAAAAAGGGAAAATATTAGAAATAAAAAAACAAGAACAAGAATTGGGGCAAATATAATTTAAGAAAAATGTATAAAAATGGGGCAAAAAAATTGAAAAAAGAAAAAGAAAAAAAAGAATACACATTTGGGGGTGAAATCATTAATTTGAGTCACTGCAGGTGTTTGAAACTCAGCGTTCCTCTGGCTGCGAGCCGGTAGATTAAGGTAAAGCTGACCTGTGAGCTGGTAGATTTGGGTAAAGCTGACCCGATGGATTTTTGTCTTTTTTTTTTTTGATTTTTGTCTTTTTTTTGTTGGATTTTTGTCTTTTTTTGTTGGATTTTTGTCTTTTTTTTTATGGATTTTTGTCATTTTTTTGTTGGATTTTTGTCTTTTTTTTAATGGATTTTTGTCATTTTTTTAATGGATTTTTGTCTTTTTTTAATGGATTTTTGTCTTTTTTTAAATGGATTTTTGTCTTTTGTTTGTTGGATTTTTGTCTTTTTTTTTTATGGATTTTTGTCATTTTTTTAATGGATTTTTGTCTTTTTTTGTTGGATTTTTGTCTTTTTTTTGTTGGATTTTTGTCTTTTTTTAATGGATTTTTGTCTTTTTTTGTTGGATTTTTGTCTTTTTTTTGTTGGATTTTTGTCTTTTTTTTAATGGATTTTTGTCTTTTTTTTGTTGGATTTTTGTCTTTTTTTTGTTGGATTTTTGTCTTTTTTTTAAATGGATTTTTGTCTTTTTTTTATGGATTTTTGTCTTTTTTTTTAATGGGTTTTTGTCTTTTTTTTGATGGATTTTTGTCTTTTTTTTGTTGGATTTTTGTCTTTTTTTTTGCTGGATTTTTGTCTTTTTTTTTATGGATTTTTGTCTTTTTTTGCTGGATTTTTGTCTTTTTTTTATGGATTTTTGTCTTTTTCTGCTGTTTTTTTGTCTTTTTTTTGTTGGATTTTTGTCTTTTTTTACCACTTTTTTTGTGGTAAAGGGGAAAATATTAGTAATAAAAAAACAAGAAAAAATTGGGGCAAATATAATGTAAGAAAAATGTATAAAAATGGGACAAACGTATGGCAAAAAAATTGGGAAAAAAAAAAAAAAAAGAAAACACATTTGGGGGTGAAATCATTAATTTGAGTCACTGCAGGTGTTTGAAACTCGGCGTTCCTCTGGCTCCTCCTGGTGTGAGCTGGTAGATTCTGGTAGATTGGGGTAAAGCTGACCTGCGAGCTGGTGGATTGGGGTAGATTGGGGTAAAGCTGACCTGCATGCTGAGCGGGTCCACCAGGTGCGCGGCGATGCTCATCTCGTACTCCGACAGCTTGACGTGCTTCACTCCGATCTGCTTCATCAGCTTCTCCGCCTGCTTCTGCGCCTCCACCTTCTGCTTCCGCGTGGGGTCCAGCGCGTCCACCATCCACTTGATGGTGAAGTAGGTGACGGCGCCGAACACCGTCAGGCGGAACAGCAGCCCCAGCACCTCGGAGCGGCCCAGGGGGCGCCCCACCTGCTCCACCGGGACCTCGCGCAGAACCATCACCTGGGACACGGAGGAGGAGGAGGAGCTTAAATACACGTTATGATTCTGACACTTTCCTCCAGAAGTGCTCGGCTCAGGTCGGGGTCAGAGGTCAAATGACAACACGACACAGTGACGTAAACCGCGCTGCTCCGGGAGAACCGGTTCTGTGGCTGTAAAAGTCCCTCTCACTCCAGGCTCCAGCTCTTTCTGGTTTCTCTTTCCTTTCCTCTGAACACCTCCCACACCCCGCGGACCCCGTGACGAACCGCCGCTCATTCAGAGCAGAACGCGCGTGACTCCAGGCGCGAGGTTTCGATTTGACTCGAACATTTGCAAAGACCTGAAAACTCAGGTGTGACGCGATTCAACTTCCAGTGAAGCCGAAGCGAAAGTAACTGTGTTTAAAACGCTCCGAGTCCCGGAAGTGTCTCACACACCGATGTTTACGGCAGAGGAAGGAAAATACCGAGATTTTACACATTTGAAAGCGCAGTCTGGCGTAACGTTGCGTCAAACCCACCAAATACAATAAACTGCCTGACAGCGCGTTCAAACCAGCGGACATCCTGCGTCACGTGACGTGGTGATAGATTATGTCTTAAAATAAGTGATTTTTCATTTTGTTGTAGAGTTAAAGCCTGAAAAGTCCCATTTTATAACCGTGTCGCACATCTGGCAGAGTTAGCATTAGCATTAGCTCCGGTGACCTTTCCTGTTTGGACAATTCCCGCTCTTTCTTCTTAAATAAACCGTTACCGGAGCCGTGTTCCGGCTCTGGTGGAGCACACGGAGGGTCCGCGGAGGGCTGGTCCCGGCTGACCCGGAGGAGAGGCCGCTTTTTGGGGTAAAATGAGAGACAAGTGTCGGAGAAGTGACTCACCGCAGCTTCACGTTTCCACAGCGAATGTTACTTCCTCAGCGTGTGCTGAGAGTGAGCTGCAGGGCGGGCAGAGGCCACAGCGCCCCCGCGGCCACACCCGGGATTACATCAACATACTGGACCAACTGACAGCGCGTTAGCGCCCTCTGCAGGAGCGGACATGGAAGGACGGCCGTCGTTAAGGCCGAGAGGATAAAATGTAGTGTCGTGTGTTTAGTGACTAAGATGGATCATCAGGACAATAACACAGGAACAGAATATAATATATAATACATTATTTATAATATATAATATATTCTCTCTCTATATATATATATAATATACTATATATGATATAATATAATACATGTTAATGTGATACTGACACAGTCAACATGGACGAAAACACAGATTTTGGCCCTAAACTTAAACTTGATTCGACACAACTCTCGACTATTTACAAATTTAGAATTTCAAAATGGCGGCACTAGCGACATGTCAGCATCTTTTTTAACTTTGCGAGATATGACACGGCCCTAAATTAAGTTTGTCGTAGATGATGACATCATGACAAGTTGAGCAAAAAATGTTATTACGGCGACGGCGTCGCCATATTGGACGTGCGGCATGTTGGACTTTCACTACGTACGAAATCTATCTCCTGCTACAGCGTTTATCAGAACGAGACGATTCAGGGGAAAATAATCTTGAGAAGTGGAAATTCTAACTCTTCAAATTCATTTTTACGAGTTTTTTTGCGGCAAAGCCTGAAACTGTGCGAAGAATTTGGCGATTTTTGGTAAACAAAATTGTCTCCCGTTTCTGCCGTGTTAAAAAATAAAATCCTGACAGGAAGTCGAGACTACGAGTTTTAAACACAATGTGATGAATGTAATAAAAGTTTAAATAAACATTAAAAACGTGGTATTTATGAAGAAAACAGTAAAATGTTAAGACACAGGATTTTATTTAGTCAGAAAAAAGTTGTTAATAAAGAAGTTTGTTTCTCGTCAGAGTTTAGTCTTTATTTCCTTCAGTGAGTTTACAGTGAGTTTTCATCCTTCAGGCACAAACTGAGCGGATCAAAGCGGCGGCTCGGTGGTTCAGACTCGGTGGTTCAGACTCGGTGATTCAGACTCGGTGGTCCGGTCTCGGTGGTCCGGTCTCGGTGGTTCCGTCTCGGTGGTCCCGTCTGGGTGGTCCGGTGGTCCGGCCTCGTGGTTCAGCGGCTCAGTCTCTGCGTGAGCTCCCGGGTCACGCTCAGCGCCGACTCGACGCAGCCGTCGAAGTTGGAGTGAGTGAAGGCGTCGCCTCCCAGAAGCATCAGCGGCTTCTCCAGCGCCGTCATGTGACCAGGACAACCAGGAACTGAGGTCAGCACCTGCGGGGTCAGAGGTCAGAGGTCAGAGGTCAGGGGGGGCGCTGTCGTACGGCCGTGTCGCCGTAGTAACGCGCCGGGGCCGTTACCTGTGAGAACCTCCACTTGTGCGCCTTCATGCTGATTGGCTCGGGCAGCTGTGGGAGGAGCCTCTGCACCTCCTCGAAGATGATTGGCTGAACCTGGTCCAGAGGAGACTCCAGGTGGGCGGCGCCGAAGGAGACGGAGGTGTGGACCACGAGGCTGGGCCCGAGTGAGGACAGATCTGAGACGAGAGGCGCGGTTATGGTGAAAGAGGCGGGGCTTATGCTAATGACTCCCCACACACTTCCTCCTGGTATCATTACGCCTCACAATATAGTTCCTCTTTATCCGCTGGGAAAATCCACATTCGTTAACACTTCACGTGACCATATTTACACAGGGGAAACGTGGAAGAGCTCGGGAGCTTCTGTCTCCACCTGGTTTGGAGCGATAGAGGAGCAGAGGCTAAATGCTAACGCCGTCTGTGCTAACGTGACTGAGGACACGCGTGAAGACCAGACAGGTCCACATGAACTCGTCTAAGCTCAGAACATATCTCAGTCAGTTTGGCTTTACCCCAATCCAAAAGCTTCTGGAAAAAAACTGTGAAAATAGAAACAAAACTGAGACGAAAACAATGATACAAATGTGACCAAAATGTCACAAGAAATTGACAAAAAAATATGACAATAAATGACAAAAAATAACAAAAAATTGACAAAAATGTGACAAAAAAAATAAATAAAAATGAAAAACAATTGACCAAAAATGGACAAAAATTTGACAAAAAAAATAAATAAAAAAAATACAAAAACTGACAAAAAAATGAGTGTAATCCCCAACAAAAAAACGATGGTAAAAAAATGTGATGACGTGAGGAAAAAGATCCTCTCGGTTCAGGCGGGAGTTAAGAGGTTAAGAAGATGTTCCTGAATGATCAGGGTCCTCTGCTGAAGGAGGTAGATATGAACATAATCCTTTACCTCCTCCTGACCTCCGGGGAGAAGGAGGTTCTCTTCACTGACCTGACCTCCGAGGAGAAGGAGGTTCTCTTCACTGACCTCAGAGGAGAAGGAGGTTCTCTTCACTGACCTCAGAGGAGAAGGAGGTTCTCTTCACTGACCTGACCTCAGAGGAGAAGGAGGTTCTCTTCACTGACCTCAGAGGAGAAGGAGGTTCTCTTCACTGACCTCAGAGGAGAAGGAGGTTCTCTTCACTGACCTCAGAGGTGAAGGAGGTTCTCTTCACTGACCTGACCTCCGGGGAGAAGGAGGTTCTCTTCACTAACCTCAGAGGAGAAGGAGGTTCTCTTCACTGACCTCAGAGGAGAAGGAGGTTCTCTTCACTGACCTCAGAGGAGAAGGAGGTCCTCTTCACTGACCTGACCTCAGAGGAGAAGGAGGTCCTCTTCACTGACCTCAGAGGAGAGGGAGGTTCTCTTCACTGACCTGCACTCTGAGGAGAAGGAGGTTCTCTTCACTGACCTCTGAGGAGAAGGAGGTTCTCTTCACTGACCTCTGAGGAGAAGGAGGTTCTCTTCACTGACCTGACCTCAGAGGAGAAGGAGGTTCTCTTCACTGACCTCCGGGGGGAGAAGGAGGTTCTCTTCACTGAACTGACCTCAGAGGAGAAGGAGGTTCTCTTCACTGACCTCAGAGGAGAAGGAGGTTCTCTTCACTGACCTGACCTCAGAGGAGAAGGAGGTTCTCTTCACTGACCTGACCTCTGGGGAGAAGGAGGTTCTCTTCACTGACCTCTGAGGAGAAGGAGGTTCTCTTCACTGACCTCTGAGGAGAAGGAGATTCTCTTCACTGACCTCTGAGGAGAAGGAGATTCTCTTCACTGACCTCAGAGGAGAAGGAGATTCTCTTCACTGACCTCTGAGGAGAAGGAGGTTCTCTTCACTGACCTCAGAGGAGAAGGAGGTTCTCTTCACTGACCTCAGAGGAGAAGGAGGTTCTCTTCACTGACCTGACCTCTGAGGAGAAGGAGGTTCTCTTCACTGACCTCAGAGGAGAAGGAGGTTCTCTTCACTGACCTCTGAGGAGAAGGAGATTCTCTTCACTGACCTCAGAGGAGAAGGAGGTTCTCTTCACTGACCTGACCTCAGAGGAGAAGGAGGTTCTCTTCACTGACCTCAGAGGAGAAGGAGGTTCTCTTCACTGACCTCTGAGGAGAAGGAGGTTCTCTTCACTGACCTCAGAGGAGAAGGAGGTTCTCTTCACTGACCTCAGAGGAGAAGGAGGTTCTCTTCACTGACCTCTGAGGAGAAGGAGGTTCTCTTCACTGACCTCAGAGGAGAAGGAGGTTCTCTTCACTGACCTCTGAGGAGAAGGAGGTTCTCTTCACTGACCTCAGAGGAGAAGGAGGTTCTCTTCACTGACCTCTGAGGAGAAGGAGGTTCTCTTCACTGACCTCTGAGGAGAAGGAGGTTCTCTTCACTGACCTGACCTCTGAGGAGAAGGAGGTTCTCTTCACTGACCTGACCTCTGAGGAGAAGGAGATTCTCTTCACTGACCTGACCTCTGAGGAGAAGGAGGTTCTCTTCACTGACCTCTGAGGAGAAGGAGGTTCTCTTCACTGACCTCTGAGGAGAAGGAGGTTCTCTTCACTGACCTTTGCTCCGGGGAGAAGGAGGTTCTCTTCACTGACCTCCGAGGAGAAGGAGGTCCTCTTCACTGACCTCAGAGGAGAAGGAGGTCCTCTTCACTGACCTGACCTCTGAGGAGAAGGAGGTTCTCTTCACTGACCTCAGAGGAGAAGGAGGTTTTCTCCACTGACCTCTGAGGAGAAGGAGGTTCTCTTCACTGACCTCAGAGGAGAAGGAGGTTCTCTTCACTGACCTGACCTCAGAGGAGAAGGAGGTTCTCTTCACTGACCTCTGAGGAGAAGGAGGTTCTCTTCACTGACCTGACCTCAGAGGAGAAGGAGGTCCTCTTCACTGACCTGACCTCTGAGGAGAAGGAGGTTCTCTTCACTGACCTCTGAGGAGAAGGAGGTTCTCTTCACTGACCTCCGAGGAGAAGGAGGTTCTCTTCACTGACCTGACCTCAGAGGAGAAGGAGGTCCTCTTCACTGACCTGACCTCTGAGGAGAAGGAGGTTCTCTTCACTGACCTCTGAGGAGAAAGAGGTTCTCTTCACTGACCTCTGAGGAGAAGGAGGTTCTCTTCACTGACCTTTGCTCCTCTTCTGATGCTCCACAGACATGTATCTGACGATGGGGGAGTCGCTGACGTACTTCACGCCGTACGGGATGTCCAGACTCGAGTCTTTAGCGAAGGACACGACGAGGGCGAAGCGTGACGAGTACTGCACCTGAGCGAGCAGCGCCCCCTGCTGCTCCGACAGACCTGCGGCAGAGAGACACGACGCTGTGATCCAAACATGGTCATTTCCTCCTAAACTGACTCCTCCCCCTCCTCGCTCCTCCTCACACTCGGGTACGTCTCCGAGCAGCTGCAGGATCTGAGGCACCGGCATCGTCAGCACCACGGCGTCGAAGGCCTCGCTCCGCCCCTCCGAGAACTCCACCTCCCAGAATGCACCGCGGCGAGACAGGCAGGTCACGTGACGCAGCAGCTGCACCTCGGCCTCTGCAACGAGTAAGGGAGTACCTGACTGTAGTGAGGGAGTACCTGACTGTGGTGAGGGAGTACCTGACTGTGGTGAGGGAGTACCTGACTGTGGTAAGGGAGTACCTGACTGTAGTGAGGGAGTACCTGACTGTGGTGAGGGAGTACCTGACTGTGGTAAGGGAGTACCTGACTGTAGTGAGGGAGTACCTGACTGTAGTGAGGGAGTACCTGACTGTAGTGAGTACCTGACTGTGAGGGAGTACCTGACTGTAATGAGGGAGTACCTGACTGTAGTGAGGGAGTACCTGACTGTAATGAGGGAGTACCTGACTGTAGTGAGGGAGTACCTGACTGTGGTGAGGGAGTACCTGACTGTAATGAGGGAGTACCTGACTGTAATGAGGGAGTACCTGACTGTAATGAGGGAGTACCTGACTGTAATGAGGGAGTACCTGACTGTAGTGAGGGAGTACCTGACTGTGGTGAGGGAGTACCTGACTGTAGTGAGGGAGTACCTGACTGTAGTGAGGGAGTACCTGACTGTAGTGAGGGAGTACCTGACTGTGGTGAGGGAGTACCTGACTGTAATGAGGGAGTACCTGACTGTAATGAGGGAGTACCTGACTGTAGTGAGGGAGTACCTGACTGTGGTGAGGGAGTACCTGACTGTAATGAGGGAGTACCTGACTGTAATGAGGGAGTACCTGATTGTAGTGAGGGAGTACCTGACTGTGGTGAGAGAGTACCTGACTGTAGTGAGGGAGTACCTGACTGTAGTGAGGGAGTACCTGACTGTAGTGAGGGAGTACCTGACTGTAATGAGGGAGTACCTGACTGTGGTGAGGGAGTACCTGACTGTAGTGAGGGAGTACCTGACTGTAATGAGGGAGTACCTGACTGTAGTGAGGGAGTACCTGACTGTGGTGAGGGAGTACCTGACTGTGGTGAGGGAGTACCTGACTGTAGTGAGAGAGTACCTGACTGTGGTGAGGGAGTACCTGACTGTAGTGAGGGAGTACCTGACTGTAGTGAGGGAGTACCTGACTGTGGTGAGGGAGTACCTGACTGTAATGAGGGAGTACCTGACTGTGGTGAGGGAGTACCTGACTGTGGTGAGGGAGTACCTGACTGTAGTGAGGGAGTACCTGACTGTGAGGGAGTACCTGACTGTAGTGAGGGAGTACCTGACTGTAATGAGGGAGTACCTGACTGTGGTGAGGGAGTACCTGACTGTGGTGAGGGAGTACCTGACTGTGGTGAGGGAGTACCTGACTGTGGTGAGGGAGTACCTGACTGTAGTGAGGGAGTACCTGACTGTGAGGGAGTACCTGACTGTGGTGAGGGAGTACCTGACTGTAGTGAGGGAGTACCTGACTGTAGTGAGGGAGTACCTGACTGTAATGGAGTACCTGACTGTAGTGAGGGAGTACCTGACTGGAATGAGGGAGTACCTGACTGTGGTGAGGGAGTACCTGACTGTGGTGAGGGAGTACCTGACTGTAGTGAGGGAGTACCTGACTGTAGTGAGGGAGTACCTGACTGTAGTGAGGGAGTACCTGACTGTAATGAGGGAGTACCTGACTGTAGTGAGGGAGTACCTGACTGTAATGAGGGAGTACCTGACTGTAGTGAGGGAGTACCTGACTGTAGTGAGGGAGTACCTGACTGTAGTGAGGGAGTACCTGACTGTAAGGGAGTACCTGACTGTGGTGAGGGAGTACCTGACTGTAGTGAGGGAGTACCTGACTGTAGTGAGGGAGTACCTGACTGTAGTGAGGGAGTACCTGACTGTGGTGAGGGAGTACCTGACTGTAGTGAGGGAGTACCTGACTGTGGTGAGGGAGTACCTGACTGTAGTGAGGGAGTACCTGACTGTAGTGAGGGAGTACCTGACTGTAATGAGGGAGTACCTGACTGTGAGGGAGTACCTGACTGTAATGAGGGAGTACCTGACTGTGGTGAGGGAGTACCTGACTGTAGTGAGGGAGTACCTGACTGTGGTGAGGGAGTACCTGACTGTAGTGAGGGAGTACCTGACTATAGTGAGGGAGTACCTGACTGTAGTGAGGGAGTACCTGACTATAGTGAGGGAGTACCTGACTGTAGTGAGGGAGTACCTGACTGTAGTGAGGGAGTACCTGACTGTAGTGAGGGAGTACCTGACTGTAGTGAGGGAGTACCTGACTGTGGTGAGGGAGTACCTGACTATAGTGAGGGAGTACCTGACTGTAGTGAGGGAGTACCTGACTGTAGTGAGGGAGTACCTGACTGTGGAGAGGGAGTACCTGACTGTAGTGAGGGAGTACCTGACTGTGGTGAGGGAGTACCTGACTGTGAGGGAGTACCTGACTGTGGTGAGGGAGTACCTGACTGTGGTGAGGGAGTACCTGACTGTGGTGAGGGAGTACCTGACTGTAGTGAGGGAGTACCTGACTGTAATGAGGGAGTACCTGACTGTTGTGAGGGAGTACCTGACTGTAATGAGGGAGTACCTGACTGTAGTGAGGGAGTACCTGACTGTAATGAGGGAGTACCTGACTGTAATGAGGGAGTACCTGACTGTAATGAGGGAGTACCTGACTGTAGTGAGGGAGTACCTGACTGTGAGGGAGTACCTGACTGTGGTGAGGGAGTACCTGACTGTAGTGAGGGAGTACCTGACTGTAATGAGGGAGTACCTGACTGTGGTGAGGGAGTACCTGACTGTAGTGAGGGAGTACCTGACTGTGGTGAGGGAGTACCTGACTGTAGTGAGGGAGTACCTGACTGTAATGAGGGAGTACCTGACTGTAGTGAGGGAGTACCTGACTGTAATGAGGGAGTACCTGACTGTAATGAGGGAGTACCTGACTGTAGTGAGGGAGTACCTGACTGTAGTGAGGGAGTACCTGACAGTGGTGAGGGAGTACCTGACTGTAGTGAGGGAGTACCTGACAGTGGTGAGGGAGTACCTGACTGTAGTGAGGGAGTACCTGACTGTGGTGAGGGAGTACCTGACTGTGGTGAGGGAGTACCTGACTGTAATGAGGGAGTACCTGACTGTAATGAGGGAGTACCTGACTGTGATGAGGGAGTACCTGACTGTAATGAGGGAGTACCTGACTGTAGTGAGGGAGTACCTGACTGTAGTGAGGGAGTACCTGACTGTAGTGAGGGAGTACCTGACTGTGGTGAGGGAGTACCTGACTGTAGTGAGGGAGTACCTGACTGTGGTGAGGGAGTACCTGACTGTAGTGAGGGAGTACCTGACTGTAGTGAGGGAGTACCTGACTGTGGTGAGGGAGTACCTGACTGTAGTGAGGGAGTACCTGACTGTGAGGGAGTACCTGACTGTAGTGAGGGAGTACCTGACTGTGGTGAGGGAGTACCTGACTGTGGTGAGGGAGTACCTGACTGTGGTGAGGGAGTACCTGACTGTAGTGAGGGAGTACCTGACTGTGGTGAGGGAGTACCTGACTGTAGTGAGGGAGTACCTGACTGTGGTGAGGGAGTACCTGACTGTAGTGAGGGAGTACCTGACTGTGGTGAGGGAGTACCTGACTGTAGTGCGGGAGTACCTGACTGTGAGGGAGTACCTGACTGTAGTGAGGGAGTACCTGACTGTAGTGAGGGAGTACCTGACTGTAGTGAGGGAGTACCTGACTGTGAGGGAGTACCTGACTGTGGTGAGGGAGTACCTGACTGTAGTGAGGGAGTACCTGACTGTAATGAGGGAGTACCTGACTGTAGTGAGGGAGTACCTGACTGTAATGAGGGAGTACCTGACTGTAGTGAGGGAGTACCTGACTGTAGTGAGGGAGTACCTGACTGTAATGAGGGAGTACCTGACTGTAGTGAGGGAGTACCTGACTGTAGTGAGGGAGTACCTGACTGTGGTGAGGGAGTACCTGAGTGTGGTGAGGGAGTACCTGACTGTAGTGAGGGAGTACCTGACTGTAATGAGGGAGTACCTGACTGTAGTGAGAGAGTACCTGACTGTGGTGAGGGAGTACCTGACTGTGAGGGAGTACCTGACTGTAGTGAGGGAGTACCTGACTGTAGTGAGGGAGTACCTGACTGTAGTGAGGGAGTACCTGACTGTAGTGAGGGAGTACCTGACTGTAGTGAGTGAGTACCTGACTGTAGTGAGGGAGTACCTGACTGTGGTGAGGGAGTACCTGACTGTGGTGAGGGAGTACCTGACTGTGGTGAGGGAGTACCTGACTGTAGTGAGGGAGTACCTGACTGTAGTGAGGGAGTACCTGACTGTAGTGAGGGAGTACCTGACTGTGGTGAGGGAGTACCTGACTGTAGTGAGGGAGTACCTGACTGTAGTGAGGGAGTACCTGACTGTGGTGAGGGAGTACCTGACTGTGGTGAGGGAGTACCTGACTGTGGTGAGGGAGTACCTGACTGTAGTGAGGGAGTACCTGACTGTAGTGAGGGAGTACCTGACTGTAGTGAGGGAGTACCTGACTGTGGTGAGGGAGTACCTGACTGTAGTGAGGGAGTACCTGACTGTAGTGAGGGAGTACCTGACTGTGGTGAGGGAGTACCTGACTGTGGTGAGGGAGTACCTGACTGTGGTGAGGGAGTACCTGACTGTAATGAGGGAGTACCTGACTGTGGTGAGGGAGTACCTGACTGTGGTGAGGGAGTACCTGACTGTAGTGAGGGAGTACCTGACTGTAATGAGGGAGTACCTGACTGTGGTGAGGGAGTACCTGACTGTGGTGAGGGAGTACCTGACTGTAATGAGGGAGTACCTGACTGTAGTGAGGGAGTACCTGACTGTGGTGAGGGAGTACCTGACTGTAGTGAGGGAGTACCTGACTGTAATGAGGGAGTACCTGACTGTAGTGAGGGAGTACCTGACTGTAGTGAGGGAGTACCTGACTGTGGTGAGGGAGTACCTGACTGTAGTGAGGGAGTGCCTGACTGTAGTGAGGGAGTACCTGACTGTAGTGAGGGAGTACCTGACTGAGTGAGGGAGTACCTGACTGTAGTGAGGGAGTACCTGACTGTGGTGAGGGAGTACCTGACTGTGGTGAGGGAGTACCTGACTGTAGTGAGGGAGTACCTGACTGTGGTGAGGGAGTACCTGACTGTGATGAGGGAGTACCTGACTGTGGTGAGGGAGTACCTGACTGTGGTGAGGGAGTACCTGACTGTAGTGAGGGAGTACCTGACTGTAATGAGGGAGTACCTGACTGTAGTGAGGGAGTACCTGACTGTAGTGAGGGAGTACCTGACTGTGGTGAGGGAGTACCTGACTGTGAGGGAGTACCTGACTGTAGTGAGGGAGTACCTGACTGTGGTGAGGGAGTACCTGACTGTGGTGAGGGAGTACCTGACTGTGGTGAGGGAGTACCTGACTGTAGTGAGGGAGTACCTGACTGTAGTGAGGGAGTACCTGACTGTGGTGAGGGAGTACCTGACTGTAGTGAGGGAGTACCTGACTGTGGTGAGGGAGTACCTGACTGTGGTGAGGGAGTACCTGACTGTGGTGAGGGAGTACCTGACTGTGGTGAGGGAGTACCTGACTGTGGTGAGGGAGTACCTGACTGTAGTGAGGGAGTACCTGACTGTGGTGAGGGAGTACCTGACTGTAGTGAGGGAGTACCTGACTGTGGTGAGGGAGTACCTGACTGTGAGGGAGTACCTGACTGTGAGGGAGTACCTGACTGTGGTGAGGGAGTACCTGACTGTGGTGAGGGAGTACCTGACTGTGGTGAGGGAGTACCTGACTGTGGTGAGAGAGTACCTGACTGTAGTGAGGGAGTACCTGACTGTGGTGAGGGAGTACCTGACTGCTGGAGGAAGTGCTTGACGATGTGTCCCATCCCGTTGGGGCTGACGTAGTTCAGGGAGTCGTCCTTCTGCCTCAGACCCTCCACAGGACACGACATCGGGACGAACACCCCGGCGGAGAGGAGCTCAGAGTACAGACTAAACACGAGGCAGACGAGAGGTTAGAGACCACAGAGTAGAGGAGGTGGATGAGGAGGTGGAGGTGGAGGAGGTGGTGGAGGTGGAGGTGGAGGAGGAGGACAGACCTGTGGTGCTCTTTCCTGTAGAACTCTGTGGCGCTGATGTACTGAGCTCCAATATCAGCTCCCACAGAGTCTTCAGCGCGACGCGTCGTCATCCGCCCTCCTACAGGAGAACATGAGGAGAACATGAGGAGAACATGAGGAGAGCATGAGGAGAACATCAGGAGAACATGAGGAGAACATGAGGAGAGCATGAGGAGAGCATGAGGAGAACATCAGGAGAACATGAGGAGAACATGAGGAGAGCATGAGGAGAACATGAGGAGAACGTGAGGAGAACGTGAGGAGAACGTGAGGAGAACTTGAGGAGAACATGAGGAGAACATCAGGAGAACATGAGGAGAACATGAGGAGAGCATGAGGAGAACGTGAGGAGAACGTGAGGAGAACGTGAGGAGAACGTGAGGAGAGCGTGAGGAGAACGTGAGGAGAACGTGAGGAGAACGTGAGGAGAACGTGAGGAGAACTTGAGGAGAACATGAGGAGAACATGAGGAGAACATGAGGAGAACATCAGGAGAACATGAGGAGAACATGAGGAGAACATGAGGAGAACATGAGGAGAACATGAGGAGAACATGAGGAGAGCATGAGGAGAACGTGAGGAGAGCGTGAGGAGAACGTGAGGAGAACATGAGGAGAACATGAGGAGAACATGAGGAGAACATGAGGAGAACGTGAGGAGAGCATCAGGAGAACGTCAGGGCCACGTCAGGGCCACGTCAGGGCCGCATCAGGGCCGCATCAGGGCCACATCAGGGCCACATCAGGGCTACGTCAGGGCCACATCAGGGTTACATTAGGGCCACATCAGGGCCACGTCAGGGCCACATGAGGGCCACGTCAGGGCCACATGAGGGCCACATCAGGGCCACATCAGGGCCACGTCAGGGCCACATGAGGGCCGCATCAGGGCCACATCAGGGCCACGTCAGGGCCACATCAGGGTTACATTAGGGCCACATCAGGGCCACGTCAGGGCCACATCAGGGTTACATTAGGGCCACATCAGGGCCACATCAGGGCCACGTCAGGGCCACATGAGGGCCACATCAGGGCTACGTCAGGGCCACATGAGGGCCACATCAGGGCTACGTCAGGGCCACATGAGGGCCGCATCAGGGCCACATCAGGGCCACATTAGGACCACATCAGGGCCACATCAGGGCCACATTAGGGCCACATCAGGGCCACATCAGGGCTACATCAGGGCCACATTAGGGCCCTCTCTCCCCCAGACTCACCTGTGCCTCTGGACTTGTCCCACACCGTGATGTGGACCTGGTTCTGCAGAGCTCTCCTCAGCAGACACGCACAGAGACTTCCCGTCAGCCCCGCGCCCACGATCAGCACGCGCAACATCCTGGACCGAACCGGACCGGACCGGACTGGACTAGAGGAGACCGGACCGGGATCAGGAGCGGCTCAGACCTGGAGGACAGAAACATCTGCTGCTTATTGTCCACAAACTCACTGTTTTTGCGCCGACATTTATGCCCAGATGTTCTTGTGAAAAGTAAAGGACTAAACCCCCAAAGTGCGGACTCAAACCTCACCTGCTCAGACTCTGCAGGAGCGGAACCGTCCAGGGGGAACCTGCTCTGCGGCCGCGGGTCCTGGTGCGGGTTCTGGGGTAAAGGCTGATTATCAAACACGCGACTCTGACCCCGCGGAGAATCAGGAACCAAAACAACAGCAGCGACAGGCCACATCCGGTCAGGACTTTCACAATAAGAGAGCCCGTTTACAAAGAGCTGCGAAAAAACGAGAACATTTTAGCGATCTGATTTAAAAATGATAATAGAAATAATAATAATAATAATAATAATAATAATAATAATAAAAATAATAATAATAATAATAATAATAATAATAATAATAATAATAATAATAATAATAATAAAAAATAAATAAATAAAATAAAATAAAAAATAAGAATAAAAAATAAAAATAAATAAATAAATACAAAATAATAATAATAATAATAATAATAACAATAACAATAATAATAATAATAATAATAATAATAATAATAAAAAAATAATAATAATAAAATAAAATAAAAAATAAGAATAAAAAATAAATAAATAAATACAAAATAATAATAACAATAATAATTATAATTATAACAATAATAATAATAATAATAATAATAATAATAATAATAATAATAATAATAATAATAATAATAATAATAAAATAAACATCAAATTATTAAGCGAAATTTAAAAATGCTAAAGGCTATGCTAGCGGCTATATTTCCGTCTTCTCTGCTCAAAATGCGTCAGAAACGTGCTCTGTTTGGGCCGTTTGAAGCACAAAGAGCTCCGTTTCACGCTTTATTTTAAAACATTGTTCCTAAACGCGCCCAGTTTCTCGTATCTACAAAAAAAACAAACATTTTTCTCCTCATCGACGGCAGCTTTACAGTCCGCGCGGGTCCGACCAATCACGGAGCGAGCAGCCCCTGACGTCACTGCCCTGGTTTCCGGATTGGCTTCCGGGTTCCTGCCTGATCCGTGTCAGAGCGAAGAGCGACGCGCCGAGGTGAGTTTCTGCCACAAGAATCGCTAAAAACTCCGCAAAAACGATTATTTACCGACTTTTATCTATTCTTGAGATATTTATAAATACTTCCGGAGGCTGTGTGTGAAATATTTAAGTGTAATAAAGTGTATTACCTGATTTTCTGCGGTAGTAATGCAGTAATAAAGCGTTATAGTTGGAATAAGTGTTGCTGAAAGTGTGAAAAGTACCTGAATATGAGCTTAAACTAGAGACAAACGTGCTGTTCATTCATACAAACATGTCACTGATGTTTAATCTTATATTTAGAGTTAAATCTCCCAAAAGTACAGAGAGTCCTGATGTGTAATGACGAGGTGATGTCATTTTAACAACATGGAGTTCATAGTTTTCAGTTTCTCTGGTTTATTATAAGTGGAAACAAAGGAGGATTATCAGTGAAAACGTGACAAACTGCGCAGAAACAGCAGTTAATGTTTACACAGTTTATCACCGAGATAAAAAAGACAAACACTTTTCACTGATTCTCTTCCAAACACGAGGTAAATAACGGTTATTTCAGGTGAAGGAATAAAGTCACAAACAGGAAAAGTGAACGTCATTTTGTCTGGACCAGATTCAAATCAAAAAAATAATGGGAAAATACTTCCACTCACTCTTCTGCTGTTTTTATTGATTTTTCCTTTTTCAAATGCACAAAAACATAAGCAAACACAGATAGCAGAAATATATATATAAAAAAAAGATAAAATCAGAAAAAACAAAAACAAAACACACACCTAACCACTTGAACATAGTAATAATAGGCTTGTTGCACAATGTGGCTACGCTAGTTCCTCTGAGCTGAAGCTGTGGGCGCTAGTACTTCCTGTTTGTATTCATTTCCATTAAGATGAGCCTCAGACCAGTGAGTTCCTGGTAGAAATATTTCCATAGAGGAGACGTTTATGTTTGTGAGGATCAGAGAGTTTGTCTTGAAGCTAAAGGGTAATTTAACCTCTTAACTCCCGCCTGAACCGAGAGGATCTTTTTCTTCACGTCATCACATTTTTTTTTCCATCATTTTTGTCACTTTTTTGGTCACATTTTTTTTTTTTTTCATTTTTTCGTCAATTTTTTATCACATTTTTGTCATTTTTCGTCAATTTCGTGTGACATTTTTGTGACATTTTTGCCACTTTTTCATCAATTTTTTGTCCCTTTTTTGTCAATTTTTTATCACATTTTTGCCATTTTTTTGTCAAATTTTTTTCACATTTTTGTCACATTTTTATCACATTTTTGTAATTTTTTGGTCACATTTTTGCCATTTTTTGGTCACATTTTATCACTTTTTGTCACATTTTATCACATTTTTGTAATTTTTTGTCAAATTTTTATCAAATTTTTATCACATTTTGAAAAAGTGACAAAAATTCCACGAAAAATTGAGAAAAAATTTGACAAAAAAGTGAGAAAAAATGGCCGAAAATGAGACGACTGCCCAACGAAAAAAGTGATGAAAAAGAATCTGCCGTGAGGAAAAAGATCCATTTAGTTTTGTAGGTCTTTCAGATGAGGCGTTACACTGGCCTACAGGATTTGGGTAAAGCTGAACTGGAGAAAATGCTCTCGGTTCAGGCGGGAGTTAAGAGGTTAATAAATAGGATTTATGCACAGAAAAAGTATTTTGGGGGTAAATTTTGTCCCTCAGCGCCCCCTAAACTAAAACATCTTCCCACGGCTCTGGGTATAGATAAAAAATATATGTAATATTTACAGATGTGTCGGGATGTTTTCTATTCATTTGCATCTTTAAATTCTTCTGTAAAATATGTGTTAAAGTCGTGGTCCCAGGAGCGCAGGCAGAAGCTTAACGGTGACATTTCTAAGTTTAAGCAGAGGAAATGATCAGAACACGAGATGCAGATGATGTAATTCAGTTGCTAAAAACAAAAGCTAAAGCTCAGAGAAATAAAGGCGTTGGATCAGAGACTTTCACTTCTGTAAAAGTGTTTGGAACGAACTCTGGCCTGACCTTTAGCGTCTGCGACCGTGACTCCTCTGATCTTAAATCTGACACTGTGTTAATCTCTGCAGAGAAATGAGTTCTCTGCATTTGACCCGTCCTCAGTATCGCATGGGGCGACCTGTAGGAGCAGTGAGCTCCAGCCTGGGCCGGCGCTCGGGGACCCGTCTCCATGATGTGGAGCCAGGCTGGTGGTCAGAAACACCTGGCTGGAGGATTCACCTATGGTTTTTTTAACCTACCACTAACCTACGCAAGGAACAGGCCAGCGTTTTTCAACACTGAGATATGTTCTTACCTGAGCTGTGACGAGTTCTTTAGGACCTGTCTGATCTTCAGTCACGTAAACACAGCGCAGACGGCGTTAGCATTTAGCCTCTCCCTCTCTCCTCTATAGCTCCAAAACAGGTCAAGATAGAAGCTACCAAGCTCTTCCACGTTTCCCCTATTTAAATATGGTTACGTGAAGTGTTCCACTACAAAGTATAATTACACACAATTAAACAATGTGGATTTTCTAAGCGGATAAAAGGGGGGACTATATTGTAAGGCGTAATAATACCAGGAGTAGTTTGACATCCGCGCAGTAATCTTCACTTTACTGTGCGGATTTGGAACTACTCCTGGTATTATTACGTCTGTGCTGTGTTTACGTGACTAAAGAACTCGTCAAAGCTCAGGTAAGAACATATCTCAGTATGTAAAAACGGCGGCCTGTTCCTTTAAAGAGACAGAGGCCTATTTCAAGACATTCACTACAGCCATTTTGAGAGAGACATTTTATACAAGGCAGTTATTCTAATTTACTGCATTTACAGACCAACAGAAGGTTTGTCATCATTGTAGTGTGATATAGACTGGTGCTATGGGACTGAAGAAAGCAGAATACCCCCTCTTTAAAGCAGAACACCCCCTCTTTAAAGGGTTAGTGCTAGATCGTATGCTCCGGAGGGATGGTCTGCTGTGAGTTTGTATAGATCTATGAGTTGGTTTGTCTAAAAATACAAATAATCCTAACCCTAATCCGTAAGGTTGACCCCTTAACTCCCACCTGAACCGAGCACATTTTCTCCAGTTTGGCTTTACCCCAATCCAAAAGCTTCTGGAAAAAAGATGTGAAAATAGCAATAAAACAATGATGGAAATGTGACAAAAAAGTGAGAAAACATTGACAAAAAAGTGACGAAAAATTTATGAAAAAGTGGCAAAAATGTCCCAAAAATGTCACAAAAAATGGACAAAAAATTGATAAAAAATGGACCAAAAATGTAAAAAAAATGTGACAAAAAAATGATGAAAAATTGATGAAAAATTGATGAAAAATTGACGAAAAAATGTTAAAAATGTGACAAAAAATTGATGAAAAATTGATGAAAAATGGATGAAAAATTGACAAAAAAATTACAAAAATGTGACAAAAAAAGTGATAAACCATTGATTAAAAATTACGAAAAATTGACGAAAAAATGACAAAAATGTGATAAAAAATACAAAAAAGTTACATAAATGAGTTGAATTCCCAACAAAAAAATGTTGGAAAAAAAAGTGATGACGTGAGGAAAAAGACCCTCTCGGTTCAGGCGGGAGTTAAGAGGTTAAACCATTTCCCTGGCCCTAACCTTCATTTGTGTCATGATATCTCAGGTTTTCACAGCAGACTGTCCCTCCGGAGCACACGATCCAGCACTAACCTCTTTAAAGTCCCAGGAAACAAAATGGCCGACTCACTGCTGTATCTCATTCAGTTCAAAGGTCATGGATCGGTAAATAGAAAAGGTTCATCCGTGACCATAAGCCGAGTGCCCATCTCGGGTCGCCTGTTGCATTATGGGTAATAGAATTTCCTTTGGCTCCCAGACAGTATGGAAGAAAGCTCTGATTTAGACCCTTTTAACAGCCGGAAACAAAATGGACGAAAAAAAGAGAGATTATTTTTGTTTTCTGATTTCAATACTTTCATTTTTCCGATCCCAGACTGGTTTCCTCCAAGTGCATTTCCTCCAGTTCAGTTTTACCCAAATCTAAAAGGCCCCCCAGCCTATAGGCCTCATTTGAAAGCTAAGACCTACATCTGACCTGATCTTTTTGCTTGTGTTGTTGCCACTTTGTGTCACTTTTATGTTGGTGGAGGAACGGCCGTTTGTTTTCCCTCTGACTGCTGTGAACATGACCATATATGGGCAGAGTCTGTGTTAAACCTGAGCCCGTGTTTCCTCAGATGGAGCTGCTTTGGCCGTGGCTCTTCCTCTGCGTCGCTGCGACTCACTCTGCGTCAGTCAGACCTGCTCCTCCTCTCGACCCTGAGGTCCACATGAACATCGTGAGTGAAGCTTTAGTCTGTTATGATCATGTGACCTGCTCCTCCTCTCGACCCTGAGGTCCACATGAACATCATGAGTCCAGCTTTACTCTGTTATGATCATGTGACCTGTTCTCCTCCTGACCCTGAGGTCCTCATGAACATCGTGAGTCCAGCTTTAGTCTGTTATGATCATGTGACCTGTTCTCCTCCTGACCCTGAGGTCCACATGAACATCGTGAGTCCAGCTTTACTCTGTTATGATCAGGGGTGTAACGGTTCACGGGGATGTATTGAACCGTTTCGGTTCGGCCTGTTTGGTTCGGTTCACTTACGTACCGTTTCGGTGTATTATTTTCATTAAATAATGTACATTTATTATTAGCGTCATATTAAGCGCCGCGGAATTAAGTTCCTACGCGAGTTTCCGCACGGACGCTATTGAGTGACGTACATTGAAGCTGCACGAGTACATCATAGAGTACATGGATGAGTAGCTGAGAGAGAAACGGCATCATGGCAACAGCGATAGAGAAGCCAGAGCTGGAAGACCCTCCACATCATTACAGTCTCCTGTTTGGGAACACTTAGTCTTTCCGGTTAAAACTCATGACGGGGACAGACGAGTGGGTAAATGCAAATCTGTTGCCGACATTGTTCCACGGAGATCGGGTTTGCAGCAGGAAACACATCAAACATGTTAACGCACTTAAAACGGCCTCATCCGAGTGTGAAAACCACGTCTACTAAAGAAAAGCAGCCTCGTGCAAACACGGCTAACGTCGGCATCAAACAACCCCTGTCAGTAGTTCGGATCAGGCTAAAGCAATAACGCCTGGTACAGGTGTTTTCATCACTATGGATTTACACCATATTCAGCTGTTGAAGGCGCTGGTTTTAAGTATTTGATTAAAAGTCTTGAGCGTCGCTACAATATCCCATCACGTCCGCACTTCAGCCAAAAAGTTATACCAGCACTTTATGAAAAAGCTCAAACTGATGTAAACAAGCTCTGAGTGGCGACTGTATCACTTACTCACAGTATTTACATTTTATTAAATGTTACAAAATGTGTATTTCATTCTAAGAGTGCAATTTATTTAAAATATCACCCAAATGTGTCGCTTTTATTTATTCTATGCAAGAATTCTATTGTGTATTGGCAGCTTTTCAAAAGAAACATTTTGTTCGTTCTTATTTATTTGTACCGAAAATTAACCGAACTGAGCCTCCAAAACTGTGAACCGGATACAACTTCAGCGTAACGTTACACCCCTAGTTATGATCATGTGACCTGCTCTCCGGTCAGATGTTCCTCAGCTGTTCCTGATCCTGTGACCGACCCCGAGGCTCTTCGTCTCAATGAGGCCGTTTTTACAGATTCACTTTGGTTTTTAGATTTGATCAAATCACAGACGGACCTTTAGGAAACTGAAAACATCTGATATAAAAACATCTGATATAAAAACATCTGATATAAAAACATCTGATATAAGTTCATCAGGAGGTTCCTATTATACATGTTTTGTCTCAGTCAAAGATCATCAGGGGGTTCCTCTTGTACATGTTAGGGCTGCTCGATTATTGAAAAAATAATTCAAACGATTATTTGTTGCCTTTAAAAAATCCATCAAAAAAGACAAAAATCCATTAAAAAAAAGACAAAAATCCATTAAAAAAAGACAAAAATCCCTAAAAAAAAGACAAAAATCCAGCAAAAAAAGACAAAAATCCCTAAAAAAAAGACAAAAATCCAGCAAAAAAAAAGACAAAAATCCATTAAAAAAAGACAAAAATCCATTAAAAAAAGACAAAAATCCCTAAAAAAAAGACAAAAATCCATTAAAAAAAGACAAAAATCCCTAAAAAAAAGACAAAAATC